>NC_056731.1:1201354246-1201391746 GCF_019279795.1 Protopterus annectens | reverse complement strand
ACTGCAGTTTTCCTGCTTTAAAGGTTGCTTTTGCACACTTATCAAGACCAAATGACATTCTTATATCATCTGAAAAAAATATGACTACTTGCAGTTGGGCTTTCAGTTCCTCATCTGATGAGCTATACAGTTTTAAATCATTGACAAAAGGAAGATGAGAAATCTTTACACTTTGTTGTTTTTTAGGAGCCAAATTATAGCCATGGTCAGATCTGTTATGTAGACTGCTTAATGGGTTAAAGGCAAGACAGAATTGCAGAGGTGACAGGGAGTCACCTTAGTATATCCTCCTTTAGAATTGTATTCCTGGAATAATAATTTGTCCTTTATCATGGCTTAATTGCAAAGTGGTTAGCAACTGTTTCATGGTCAGTAAGTTGACCCATGTAGGATGTTTGCTATACATTTTTAAGCACTCTTTTATCCATGAATGTGGGATACTATCCAATTTTTTTTGGAGTCAATCCATGCCATACTTACATTCTTCCCCTTTTTACAGTTCTCCATTATGACTTTATTTAGAAACAGATGATCCTTTGTTCCATATGATTTTCTTTTATTGCCCTTTTGTTCTATTGCCATGATTGACTTCTCTTCAAAATAACTATAAACTCTGTTGGCATCAGTTGTGGTGTGTATTTTATATGTAGTTGGAAGGCAAGTTATTGGTCTATAATGTTTAAGGTAGCTTACAGTTTCGCTCTTAAGTAGGAGCATTGTTTTCCCTGTTGTTAGCCAGGTTGGTGTCTGTTCAGGGTGCGCATATAAATAGTTCTTACTCATGGCTAAATCTCCATGCAAAGATGTTAATACTTTTAACCAGAAGTTATGTACTGCATCTGGGCCTGGGGTTTTACAATTAGAGTCTTTTCTTAACTTTGTTTCAATCTCTCTGGCTGTTACTTCATCCCATTTTATATCCTGTACATTTGAACTTCTTAATTCTTTTTTGACTTCATATTCATTCTTTTGCTTATTCTATCCATTTAGCATGTTACATTCCACAGGTTCTTCATAAATACTTCTCCAAACTGTATGTATTTCTTCTTTTTTGGGTGGGCTTTCAATTCCTTTTACCCTGTTTTCCAGTCCTCTATAAAACTTTTAGGAATCATCAATAAATGGCTTATTTTGTACTTTTCCTTTATATTTATCTGTGTATCTTTTAAGTTTTCCTGCCTGTGCTGATATTTTTAGTTTATTATTTGTGATAGTGCATGATAGATCCTGATCCATTATAATATTGTGCATTGCTTTTATCACGTCTATCTTTCTGAGTATTTTTGTTGATCTATTCCTTCTTCTATACTCCTCGATACTTCCATGATGATATTTGATTTCTCCTTACTACTTTGTGTTCTTGTGGTAGAATTTTATCTGTCATTAATTTAGCTGCACAATAATATACCCTGTTTACTTCTGTCATATTGCATGGATCTCTATGGACAGTCCTCCTGATTACTGTGTTCGTTTTATCAAACTTCTAACTTTTGGGGTTTTATTGACCTTGTTCAATCTATTTCTTTCATTCATCTTAATATATCTATGTATCTCTATTAAATCAAACAACTTTCCTCTAAGCTCATTTTCCTCTAAACTGAGGGCACATTTTTTGTTCTCCGTTTTCTGCAGGCATTCTGTAGAATGTTCTATAGCATCTACCTGTGACATATTCTATTCAATTTCATCCTGTGTCATCCGTTGCTTTGTCATATCAGGACTCACTGGCCTATCACTCTTCAACATTGACTGCACCAGAGTTGCCACAGTTTCCTGTTCCTTCCCTAGCTGTCCAGCTTCAAGTGAACATTTATACTGGTTTTCTGTGAAAGACTCCAGAATATTTCATATGGCAACTGACTGTTTGCTTCCCATTCCACTGGTTTCTCTTGAATTTGGATATCTATTGCTCTATCCTGCTGTGGTGCTTTCTGAGTTAGATTTTCTACACTGAATCCTTCACTTTTCATGTACTCCACACCTCAGTTTCTATTTCTTTAACTTCTCCATTACTAATCTTTTCTAGTTTTCCTCTTTGTCTTCTTGACTTTTTGTATTGTAAAGTTTTCCATGTCCAGATTCCTTTGCCTGGATTTCTCTTCAAATATCTTTGGTGCTGCTCTTTTTGTATTAATTAGTTTTACTTTCTCCTTTGCATAAATATTACACCATATTAAATCTTTTTTTTTATTTCCCATGTCCATATTTCTTCTTCAGATGTCTCCTGATATTCCTGTTTCTCTTTACTCTGGGGACTTGTTTCATCATGCTGTGCTGTAACTTGTGTTAAACCTTCAACACCAAATCATTCACTTAGCAGGCATTCCATGACTTCATCTTCTATTTTTTTTTAACTTCTACTCTACTAATCTTCTTTTCTACATTCTCTCTTTGCGATATTATTTTCTTTGGTTTGAAATTTTCTATATCTGGATGCCTTTGCCTATATTCCTCTTCGAATATCTTTGGGCCTGCCTTTTTTATATTGATTAATTTGACTTTCAACTCTGCATAAATATTGCACCATATCAAATCTCTCTTTCTTTCTCATGGCCTTATTTCTTTTTTATACTTTTCAAAAATCTCTAGGTTTTGTTGTTTATATTTTCATACTTCCTCAGCTGCTTCCTTTTCCAAACAGATCAAAGTTTCTTGGTCTATACAATGTTTTTCACAAATCTGTTGTATTAATGAACACACATTTTTATTTGAAGCTGCTGACAGTTTTTCTTGCAGAAGTATTTTTCTTACTTCTAATTTACCTCTTAGTCTTTTTGTATATCTAGCATTTGGAAAATCTGGGCTTTTTGCATAATAGTAACAATACACAATTTCTTTTTTATCCTCAATAGTCCACTTTGTTGTCTTTATGGCTCTTTTTTGGCCTATCAGTTTTTGTAATCTTTGCAGCCTGATACTTCCTTCTACAACAGTGGGGGCATCCTCCCCATGGGACTAGCCTAGCCCCATTGTAGAACTGTTTCTGTATTTTGAGGCTTCTACACTGTCATTTTTTCCAGTCCTGGCACCAATGCACCTACCAAGATTGAACACTTTTTTATCCTGGGTCTTGGGCACCCAGCTATCTTTTTTTAATTTTGACCTACTTCTGTCCATGATATATACTATATAAAATGCAGTCTATATATATATATATATATATATATATATATATATATATATATATATATATATATCAGTCTCATCATGGTGAGATTTTGTAAAAACAGTGCCCACCTCATGAAGGTACTCATCAAGACTTAAGGGTGAATTCAGTTTCAGCAATACTACACTTCTTTGTTTGCTGACTTATCATTTCAACATTTGGACCCTCTTCATCTCTCCATTCAACTGCAATAGTAAGCAGATACCCTCTGATGCACATCCATGCACAACAGCAGCACTCACACATGCACTGCAATGTCCAGTACTTCTCAGTTGGGGGGAGGAGTCACCCTCATCACCTGACTCTCCATGGGAAAATTGCACATGGACATCATCATGTCCAGCAGCTGTCACCATGTCATCATAATTTCCAGCCAGATCATCCTCAATATCTGAGGTTACAGCATGGTCCACATGGCTGCATCCTTCTGGGCTAGGCAATAAACCCAAATCTGTTGCCTGTGTGCCATCCGCTGTGCAATCACCATTATCCACATCATATCCCAATTCAGGGTTAGTGGACAGGCTACTGATGGATGGTTACAAGGAGAGACAGATGACACAGGTTAATTGCATGCACAAATAATACATGATGCAACTTAGAAATTATATATTGGCAACTATATGACTGCAATGTTAATGGGAATTGAACTTACAGGACAACATGCCTGGGTAAGATTCATGGACCCTACCTAATACAGAGATTTCATGTATACTACACATTGCACACAGACGACAATTGGGAATAAATAAGCTAGTAAAACATTCCTGACATGTCCTGGTGGGACTCCACCACTGGGAATGAGATTTGAAGTGAAACTTTCATTGAGAAATATATACAACAATACATCATCAGTAAGCAAATAATGGCTATCATGCTGTATTCCAACAGAGGTATAACACACACACACAATATACTATAGACATACACTGTTTGGCCGAGGCTGATGTCAGTGTTGTTGTTGTCCTAGGCAGGTGATGAAGAATACAGTAATCATGAAGTGCACAAACACGATCATCAGTACTGGTGTAATAAATATATGGAATGTCTTGCCCTTTACATTATCCCTGTTTAGGAAGTGTATCATTATTTGTAATGTAGATCTTATAGGATGATAAGGCACATTTACAACAATATATGTAAATGCTCCACAGTCATGACTGCAGGAAGGACACATGACAAACAGAATACAAACTAAAAGGATATGGAGACACTTACATGACAAACTGTGAACATATTGTGTAAATGTCCCTGTGTATGAAAAAAAACATCATGAATGACATACATCACAGTTGTGCTCCGACTTGCTGTACCCTATAAACAAGGTGGACAAACACACCTGGTCTGTTTGTAAGTGCATCTTCATGGGCCACATCTTGCAATGATATATATGTAATATACAATAGTGTACACAAATTAACATGTGGGTAAAATCCACTACCATTACAGCTGGCAGAGGCAGAGAGAGCTATGGTTCACAGTAATAGTATATGGAGACACTTGTGCAGATGTTGATGGATCTATGCAATTGAGAAAGACAAGCATCACATATGTTTCTTGAAGTCATAGATATGTATTGAATTGTTAACACAATATACAATGACACTTACATTGGGAATCCACATCCTGTGTGTGACCATGTTACCTACACAATTGTGCTGCTGAACAAAATAATATGGCAATATGTAAATAATTTGCACATTCTGTTAAACATTGCAATGGTGTTAAAGTTATGACTTACATGTATGTCCTGGAACACCGGTTTCAGTAACTCCACTGGGTATATGGCAATCACAACTGGTGGTATGCTATTGTCTGGGGAAGTTAATAATGAACCTCCTCCAATGGCATTCCTGAACCTCTCATATCAGCAAACAGCATGGAGGTCCATGTCTAAGCAACATCGATAACAGGTCTCACAGGACTGATTGTGATCATCGACAGAATTGATCATGTTAGTCAGTTTAGCCCAAGCCTCTTCCTCCAGTATTACTCATGCATCCAAGAAAGCTTTAGCCATGCTGGCACAAAGCCATGATTATAATGTCATTCTTGCATGGCCAAAATTGTCAGCCCCAGTTCAGTTTGACATCAGTGTTATATGCCAATGTTATACATTTTTTGGATGCTGACAATTGACATGATGATGTAATACACATTAGTCAAGTTACTTTCTCTGCTCTACTTACTGATGTGAGTTATGCAAAATAATCCTTTATTATATATATATATATATATATATATATATATATATATATATATATATATATATATATATATATATATATATATATATTATCTATTTAAGAACATAATGGTTTGAAAGCAATGTCTAAGTATATACAACATCATCACATGTAACAATCCATTATATTTACTGAATAGGCCATATGTGGGATTTGAACCCATTGCAAAAGGCATCTGGACTACCTGACAACCATGCAACCCTTGTGCCTCACACTCATTACTTTAGGTGTATCATCAAAGTGTATTGTGAAGAGTGAAAACCATCCTCACACTATATTATAGACTGAATGTACTAACAACTACCGCTATTGTGTACTAGACATCAAAGTGTATCCATAAACTACACATTAAACCTACAACATATGGAAAACCTCAGAGTTTATTGTTCTCCAAAAGCATAATCCAGACAGTACAGGTTAATCACAATAAACTCTGAATACCTTTTTATTCTGGCTCTGTCTATAGTGCATGCATTAGTAAGCATCAGAGAGTACTGTAAATTATTACATACAACTTACTGTGTGTAAATGAATATGTCTGACAGTGTGTGTGTGTGTGTGTGTGTGTGTGTGTGTGTGTGTGTGTGTGTGTGTGTGTGTGTGTGTGTGTGTGTGCACGCGCGTGTGTGCTCACATGTGTGTGTGTGTGTGTGCGTGTGTGTGTGTGTGTGCGTGTGTGTGCACACGCGCGTGTGCTCACGTGTGTGTGTGTGTGCGTGTGTGTGCGCGTGCGTTTGCGTGCGTGCGTGTGCGTGTGTGTGTGTGTGTGTGTGTGTGTGTGTGTGTGTGTGTGTGTGTGTGTGCATTTAAGCACAGTTAAATACTTCTGATTTCCTTTCCTTAATGTTTTTAATGCAGGGACACATAGTAAATGTATGTTAAAGTAAATTTAGCTGTATATTATGGTTGCCATCAATGGTCACATTTCCATTGTGGATTACAAAATGCTCATGCTCTCTACTACTGTAAGGACTGACTCAACGTCAGTGGGAATCTCTTACCATGGATCTGTGTATACCAGATATGCATCTCCCTTTGGAAGGATGTCACAAAAAAGCATAAAAGACCTTTTTATGAACAGTATCAATGTATCTATTTGATAGGGTTGCCACTTGTCTCTCTTTCTGTAATTCTGTCCTGTTTGGGGGGGGTGCTTAAAAATGGTAACTGAGTTAGTACTTTACAAGATAAAATAGTTTCTGACTTTTCTGTAAATGTTCATAAAAAACAGCTGGATAACCACGGCTAGATTTACTCCACTTTAATAAACACAGTACTTCGAAAACATATAGGACAAGAGCTTTCGCATAAAACAAATGTTTCCTCAGATCCTCATTTTAACAAAACAGTACATACTATATTTATAATACAAACTGACCAATCACAATGCTAAGAATTGAGGTCAAAATGACATTACCATTAGTAGGATAATGCAGAACAAAGATCAAAGGTTAGAGACATACTCTTGTAGGCACTGTTCTGTATGTAAAGTGTTGAGCAAGGAACAGGTTTTTGAACATCCTACCCTAGATTTTGTTTTTCGACCTAGATTTTATGCTGACTACACTACTATGCATTTGTTATATTTGGCTACATGTGACTCTTGCCCATGTTTTTATGTGGGCAAAACTATCCAAAAATTAAGAGATAGAATACTTAAACATCTCTCAGATATAAGGAAGGAAGATATTAAAAATGCACTAGCCAAACATCAGCTAGAGTTTCCTAAACACCAATTTACATTTAGGGTATTACAGTGTATATATAAAAAATTGAATGGAGGTGATGTGAACAACTACTTGGAACAGAATGAGTTAAAATGGATTCTAAGGATGCAAGCACATAGATTTCCTTGCTTTAACAATTGTGTTAGTATTAAACCTGCCCTCAAGGTACGGAAGTTAAAGAATCACAAGCACAAATGATTTGAGATATAATATTCTCCTACTAATGGTGATGTCATTTTGACCCCAATTCTTAGCATTGTGATTGGTCAGTTTGTATTATAAATATAGTATGTACTGTTTTGTTAAATATGAGGATCTGAGGAAGCATTTGTTTTATGTTAAAGCACTCGTCCTATATGTTTTCAAAGTACTGTTTTTATTAAAGTGGAGTAAATCTAGCCATGGTAATCCAGCTGGCTTTTTATGAAGATTTATTTTCTCTATCTGGATATTCAGTCTGCACTGGTAATTTTTTTCTTTAGTTTTCTGTAAATGTCACAGAAATATGTGATACTACATTTAAGTTATCTTAACATATAAATTGTTATAAATAACCAACATTTATAGCTTAGCATTTCATTACTGTACTGCTGCTTATGTAAATTTGTCAGAAGAGGCGACAACTGCCTTTAAACCCCTGACTGATCTGTTTGTTTTGTTTTGCTATGAAAGGAGAGTGTTAAGTTCGCCCTCTCTCTGCAAAATAAATACATAAAAATAAAAAAAACAGTGGAAATCAGGGTAAACTACTGCTTGATCTGTGTCTATGGTATGTCATGCAGGTGGATACAAATTTCTCTGCAAAGTATGTGAGAAGTTCAGCTTAAAAAAGTAGGTTGAGTTTTCCTTACTTTGATTTCAAAGCAAGAAATGAAAGTTTTAAAAAGTACAAGCAGGTTTTTGATACCTAAACAATGCTGGAATCATATTGTAGGGAGAAAAGAAACCTAAAAATTGAGTTAAACTGTAGGAAATGGTGGAGTTTTCCTTTAAGTACCATCTGCACCATACATTATTAATGAACTTCATTAACATTCAAGGTTTTGGAATCCCATCTGGGCACAACAGCATAACTTTAAGAAATTCAGCACATTAACCAATAACTTGGCAGAATGTGAAGGTACTAAAAGGTACTATCTGTGACATTTGCGCAATGCCATCCAATAGTTTGATGCCATCTTAAATGCACCGATTCTAAAATGTGATTTGGATACATAAACTGGTCATACCATTGCTACTTGTAAACTGAGTGGATCCTCAGTTAGCAATTTTCGGAATTTATTATTGAAAAAAGTTCCTATGCAAAACTGAATATGTCAACTGTGAGGAGGCTTTGTCATGTATGGGTGCCAAACTGAATGGAAGAGGAGACCACCAAGATGCTTACTGTCTATCTTACACATGAGCAGAGGATGAGAGCATGCCCAAGCAAATCTGCGATAATAGAGATTCGAAACTGGTTTGTGAGGAAGCAACACTGACTGACAAAGGTTTTCCAGACTGGCATGCAAGTCCATCACCGCTATGATGACCTGCATCAAAGGGACACTAAGGATCTTCATTGGAAGGTCTCAGAAGTCTGACACCAAGCTGAAGATGCCTATAGTAACTTTCATAAGCTACATATTAACACCTATATTATAACAGAAGTATTTCCTAGCTGAATGTGTTTATGGGAATGTTTAAAGTTTTTTTTCAAGGGTGCCTGTATTGATAAGAGTAATATTAATGTACTTAACATTATACACATACACCTGTGAATGGTTTGCCATAAATATTCTCATTGCAAGCAGGAATGAGCAGTTACGTCAGTTAGCTCAACTGGTTACACAATGAGTTACACTGACTGATAATCTCCCATGTTTGTGTTCAAAGCCCATTGCATGTCATTTTGTAAATATTGCTGTTTATGTAGCTGATATCAAACCTAAGTAATTTAAGCCCTCTTTTTTTTTTTTTGGCAAGTATGCGGTACATCTTTTCTAAATATATAGAACGACCATGTTTCATTGATACCTATAGTGTTTAGGCATCAGAACTTCAGTTTTCTACAATATATATATATATATATATATATATATATATATATATACATATGTCTATATTTGCAATTGCTGAGTAATACAGACTTAAATTCTTAGTCTCTACATTATAAAACAGGTAAACACTTACCCATGCTACTGCTATGTGACAGAATATGTTGTAATCCCATAGAAATAATGCCGTATTTTATAAGGCATTATGCTGTCTATCAGCTCAAACCACTGAGCTCTAGATGAATGTGAATGTCTTACAGATACATCTAGGATGATTCCTTGTATGTAGCATTTGTATTTCTTTTTTATAATTACATATTGGAGCAGAAATTTAAGGTAATTTCTTGTTAAGATATGCAGTGCAGCTTTTTACATATCTACTAATTACATGGTGCATTAACGCCTATAGAGCTTAGGCCTCAGATGACCAGGCATTTCTCCATTATCTGCTAAATTCTGGAAACATTCCTTAGTAGTCCTATGTGATGGGGTGATTTTTCTGTCACCTCGTTTAACCCATTAATAAACACTACAATATTAATGCCTCAGGGATAAATGTGGGTTTCAATCATTGAAGTTATTTCTGTATTTCTGTAATGACTAATTGTAACAGATATGGCAGATACAAGCTTGTTCAGTTATTTTAAACATCAGGTATGCAGGAGGTACATTAATGCCTATAGGGTTTAATTCATGGATCACTACAAATATTTCCATTATCCACAAAGATTTTGGAAACATCCCACTTCTGTCACTATGGCTGCATGTGTATCTCATTGCTGATGCTTATATATCTTAGCTGTGCATCCCTCATGGTGCAATATATTCAGCTGTATTTTAAAACTGACTGACCCTATGAAAATAAAATGGTGATGTATGTTTCAATGATGATGTACATGCTTTTCTGTCTTTATATGTCTGTCAAGTGCATGCACAGATTCTGTCACACTGCCTGAGACTGTGAACTCTACATTGTTAAAGCTTTTGTTTAGTTTTGTGACCAGTGTGATGATACTCATTCAGATTGTGTGGTGTTCTATTTCAAATGTGCAGCACATGTGTAAAGTTGTTCTTTTCCTTCAATGGTACTGATCAATGTTTTTAAATCTTCACTGCATAGTCATACAGTTTGGTTATTTAAGCTACATAAATCCATGCAATCATACTAGAGATGGATTAGCTAGACAGGTAAGTGTTAGGGTGGGAGTGCAAACATAGAAGAGAGTTATAGCTTCAAATCTGTGTTCTTCCAGTTTGTATAAACTGCTCCTTGTTTGTGAATTATTAACAGTAACACAGCAATGACTGAATGTGCAAAATGTGAAATGGTATGTCATGTGAAGACCCTAGAACATGTGATGCTCAGTGTTCCTTATTGTTAATTTTTAAATATCAAACAATATATAATCAACTAACAGAATTCGTTTTGTGGCAGCAAAACTTTTTTTCTTTTTGCAAGTGATGAGAAAAGAGCCAGGAATCATGTACTGACACTGTGCATTGAGTGGCTACACAGGCTGGAGGACCAGTGGAGGGCGAGAGGTAAATGTTCTAACTGTAAACATTAGTTTAATTAGAAGCAACCATAACATTGTTAAACAACCACTTTGCTTGCAGAATCAGGCAGACTAATATAATGCAAGACTACCCATATTGCATCTGCAAGGTAACTGCAATATCATTGATTTCATGTGAAGAACATTATAGATGTATTGCAAAATTTCACTTTAGAGGTATAGGCAACAGCTGGAGAGACCGCAGAGGTTTCTCACCAAGAAAATTCAGGGCCTTCAACACATGACCTACAAGGACAGACTCAATGCCCTGTCACTGTACTCTGTATCTTACAGGCTGCTGAGAGGTGAAGTGCCTGGCTTACAGAGCAGTCTCAGACCCTGCCCTAATGGGAGTGCTGCACATCCGCAAGTCAAATAGGACAAGAGTACTCACTCTAGGTATCTTAACCTAGCCTGTGACATTAACAAGACATGCTGGAGAGACAGATATGTGTCCCAGAGATCACCACTCCTGTGGAACAAACTCCCAATTCATGTAAAACAGAGCTCCTTAATGACCCTATTTAAATGTAACTTACGGATGGAAGACCTTAAATTTACACCAGTGGTGTCACCTATGCCCCTCTTGGATAAAGGCAGTCGCTGCTGATCATAGACTCGCACTGCAAATACAGACCATACAGATTGGTCAATAAGGAAACAAGGGTATAACATGGCTAGAGTTATAAAGGCCCTAGGGTCAATAGCCTAGTAAACTCCTATGAACCTATGAACCTATTAAATAATGTTATTTTTTTAAGCATAACTTAAATGACAGGCATACCTGTGTAACTTTTATAGTGCTTTTACATGGACTGTTTTACACGTCCTTTGGAAAAGTAGGTGATGGGAAACTTTTATGTCTAGCAGTGGTGCTCACTGACTTTTATGTTGTGCATAGCCTGCCTATTGTATTGCTGAATGGGTGTCTGCTGTTTTATGCTTTATGAGGTTGGCAGACAACTTCTGGTATGTACTTCAGTAGTAAACAACTGTGCTGGACTGCTTATCACAATATTGGCAGTTGTTTTCTACAATGACTGTGCTCAAACCCAACCCTATTATTATTTGTTATCTGCTTGTTAAATGGCCACTGAACATCATTAAAGTGTTTTAATTGATCAGCTGTATAGATAAAAGTGACTATAAATGTACATAAGTGACAGGTATACATTTCTTGATGATGGACATTGTGTGGAATAAACTATATTGGTAGATATTATATGCTGTTACTGTGTTTATGATTGTCAAGATGTTCTGAGGTGTTCTACTGCATTCTAGTTCTCTGATGTTGTCATGTCAGCCATCAACCATGTTGCATTTCCTCATCTAATTTGTATATATCTATGAGTATTTCCACTGCTTGTTCTTCTTACTGTATATTGTTAAGGAACATCTACTATATATGGAATGTCCAGATGACACCTTTGTCGCACTTAAACCTCAGTTACACTTAAGCTAAATTCTGCTATGGACAGTTGTGTCAGGTGCATGTGCAAATACTGGACCATGGAGAATATGTTTTCTGATAGGCTGTCTGCATGACTATGTTCTAAGGTATATGTCAGGGTTTTATATCACATGCCTCATTCAAAATGTTATGCTGTTGGTGCCACTGCCCGCTTACAGTGTATCAATTGTTTGGAATGAAGACACATACCATTGTTGCATGATACACTGTCATGCCCTGATTATCTTGATGTGTAATGATATATATGTGTTCTGTTTTTGTACGATACACTGTCATGCCCTGATTATCTTGATGTGTAATGATATATATGTGTTCTGTTTTTGTACGATACACTGTCATGCCCTGATTATCTTGATGTGTAATGATATATATGTGTTCTGTTTTTGTACGATACACTGTCATGCCCTGATTATCTTGATGTGTAATGATATATATGTGTTCTGTTTTTGTACGATACACTGTCATGCCCTGATTATCTTGATGTGTAATGATATATATGTGTTCTGTTTTTGTAAAAGTTGG
Source organism: Protopterus annectens (assembly GCF_019279795.1). Lineage (NCBI taxonomy): Eukaryota > Metazoa > Chordata > Ceratodontiformes > Protopteridae > Protopterus > Protopterus annectens. Next base: position 1,201,379,022 of record NC_056731.1, on the reverse strand, counting down.
ATTTTCAGGCATACTGATGGTTCTTTCGTACTTACTCAAGTAATAACAGAATTTTCTCATATAAACTGTGTATTGCATGACATGTAATGCATTGGGACAAAGTAAGAACGCTCTAAGATGGACGTACTGTCCCACACATGGTCTGCTATTGATATCATTCATGCGCATCGATAACAGAACATTGGAAATGTTGCATGATCCTGACCATGCACCTGCTTTCCTCAGTTATTTATATTATGCAAAGTATATTGACACATTATTGGACATGTTGTCTGATAAATATGTTTACATGACATCAGTATTGGTTTATGATATGCCTTCAGCAAACATGCCACAGTTACTGTCATATTTATTGTCATCTTAACAGCATATGTCTTTCACAACATTCAGGTAGCCAACACATAGTATTTTAAGACAGAGATGTATTGCACATAAATGTATGATTGTCAACGTTTTTTACATTGTTATGTATTGAAATGTCTTTCCTTAAATATGTTGTTATAGTTACATGTGGTCATACAGTACAGTGATGTGAGATGATGAACCATTTCTACCCATAGATCAGGTCAGTTTGTTTATGTTTTGTAGTCCTATACGTTGGTGCACACAGACTCTGTATATACACACACACACACACACACACACACATTTATATACATATATACATATATATATATATATATATATATATGTGTGTGTGTGTGTGTGTGTGTGTGTGTGTGTGTGTGTGTGTGTGTGTATGTATATTATAAATACATATATATATATATATATATATATATATATATATATATATATATGTATATATATATAGATATATATATATATATATATATATATATATATGGCTCTACTACTATTCACTGAAAGCATATTTCACTGAAAATCAAATTAGTGTGCACTTTTCACTGAAAGCTCAATTCACTAAAAACACAATTCACTGAAACATATTTCACTGAAAGTTATATATGGCCTTTTCCCCACTGTAATGCGACCCTGGAGTTATATATATAATAAGAGGGGGTGTGGGGGGGCATAGCCCCCCACATATTTTAAATATTTTTAACTATATACATGGATACTTGCAATTGTAATATATTACTGTTCTCTGAAAATAATATGTACTTAAAATATATATGGATTCCATACATTTGGTCGAATTACACTTACTTGAAAATGATTCCAGGCTTTTCACTTCACTTCACTGAAAGCTCACATGACTGAAAGCTCACTTGGTCGAAGTTCATTTGGTTGAAAATGGAATATAGCCCCTGCCCCACTGCAGTGCAACCCTGGAGTGAGAATATTAAATAAGGGGGGTGGAGGGCACAGCCCCCCGCATTGGGGGGTGTGGGGTGCATAACCCCCCCCCCATATTATGCCAATAGTTTTTACTAAAGATATATATATATATATATATATATATATATATATATATTAATGCATTTCTAATGGACATACCTTCTTATAATAGTGCATATGTTAAAATTATGTGGGCGGCTACACCCCCCCTCACCCCCAAATATTTAATATTCTCACTCTAGGGTTGCACTGCAGTGGGGCAGGGGCTATATTTATTTTCTACCAAATGAACTTCGACCAAGTGAGCTTTCAGTCAAGTGAGCTTTCAGTGAAGTGCAATGCCTGGTATCATTTTTAACTAGGTGTAATTCGACCAAATGTATGGAATCCATATCTATCTATCTATATATATATATATATATATATATATATATATATATATATATATATATATATATATATATATATATATATATATATATATATATATATATATATATATATATATATGTATATATATATATATATATATATATATATATATATATATATATATATATATATATATATATATATATATATATATATATATATATGTATGTGTGTATTTTTTTTTTTGTTTAACAATGACAAGACATGGGACTTGTGGTTGCTTGCTGACTGGATGACAGAGGAGACAATGTGCCAGCCCCCTCCCAGGCGACTTCAAGTCAGAGGACCAGGAAGATGACAGGATGGATTATAATAATAAAAACAGACCTGGACCTGCACGTGCCATTGTTCTTGCAGCTCACCATCAGAAACATTAATCACCATTACAGGGGAGATGATTTATGGGACCAGATTAAGGAGGTGATGATGGCCATCTCTGAGATGCAGATGAGCGGCCTGATGGGGAACAACTTTCAGGATATGGTGCAGGCCATGTGCAACTCCTTCCAGGAGATTGCTAGGAAGATCATTCATGATGTTTGAACCAATCAGGGTGTGCCTACAGGACTGCAAGTCCTGTCTAGGTGATCCAATTATATAATGCTGCTACCATGGTGTGTGCACTTCACAAAATGTAATGTATAGGCACAATTACGCAAATATAACATACTGCTGTCATGCATTGCTAATACACATCCAATCATACACCGCAGATATCATGTCATAGGCGGCATTAAGTTACACATGACATATAATGAACATTAATGCAGCAAACATGCGTTAAGCAACTACACTTACATTATGTGCTGTATTTAATGCATACATTGCTCCATAAGGACAGGCATTCTACACCTTAACTGTGTGTGTATGTGTTTACTCCTGTGCATGCTGTGTAGCATAATATTATGCCCAATATACTGTAGGCCTCTATGTGACGTATCTGACTGCTGAAGATACCATGATGCTAGTGAGACTTAACTGTTATACTTGCATTGTCCCACTGTATACATGGGAAGCCAGTAACTCAATAAATGTATTATTCCAATATTTTCACATGACATAGCGGAATGGGTCCATTTCCTTTATTTACACGTTATCTATGTGTATGCATTGCACCTTCACTCTTCTTTGTTGCTACCTTATGTCTGCTCAACAACATGACCAGTCTTTGCCCATGTAATTTGTATGATACTGTGTTGTCATGACATCACCCTAGCACAATAGCTTTGTGTGTGGCATGTACTTGCACATATTGTGCCACATTGTGTTACACTCAAGTGACTGCTCTTCATAGGCATTTATCCTCCACATTATGCAGATTCAGTCATTTTTCCATTACTGTATATACAGTTGATGCTACATTTAGCATAATTCTGGCATGCATTGCTTCTCATTCTAAATTATATTATATAGCAGCATAAATGCATGTATTTTGGTGTATATACTTCATGACTGACATACATGGATATGTCTATGCAAGTAGTATGAGCAAGACTTAAATGTCCTTGTACATTAAAACTGTGTAAATTCAGTTCTTCCATTTTTCAGATCCATGACTGTCCTTTGCTCAGTCATACACAAGGATACACACATATATATATATATATATATATATATATATATATATATATATATATATATATATATATATATATATATATATATATATATATATATATATATATATATATATATATATATATATATATATATATATATACATATATCCACTTCTAAAGCTCGAAGTTTCCAAACTTCTAACTTCAAATGGCCAGGACCAGAAGACTGAAGTTTTAAAATGAAATAAAAAAAGAAATAAAAACAAAAAAAAACAGTTTTTTTACATTTTTGCACGGCAAGTCCCCCTGCACCCCATACCCCCACCTAAATAAATATACCAACTCTGAGAATGTCTTTACACCCCCCCCCCACACCCAGCTATATACATTTGCCAATTCCTCTGAGATCACACTACACTGAAGAAAATGGTTAATATCCCATCCTGAGCTGTACAGCAATCTCCCTTCAAAATGTTTGAAGTTTCACAACTTCGATGTTCTGGTCTCGGCCACTAGAAGTTCAAAGTTTTGAAACTTCAAGATTCTGGAGGGGTTATTTATATATACATACACACACACAGATATATATATATATATATATATATATATATAGTTATATGGATATATATATATATATATATATATATATATATATTTATATAGATATATTTATATGGATATATATATATATATATATACACACACACACACACACACACACACATATGTGTCATTAAGAGTGTTTCTTACATCTGTTTCTTTACGTTGTCATGACAGTATATATGTGTATGATAAATGGAATATTATGTTATACGCCTATGTATTTTTCTGTTTACTTGTTACACATTACTTTGTTTGTGTAATATGTATACAGACATGTTTAGAGCTATTGGCTATGCTGCCTACCCATGTGACTTGCATTGGTATGTCAGCTGGGTAGTAAACTATTGGTAGTTCTTCTGAATGATGTAGGATTCTAAATCTGACAGACATAATGATTAATCTGCTGTAGTAAATCCTTGTTTTTATGTATATGTTGCTTTAAATATTTTCTGTAAATCAGTTTTTGATTGTTTACTTATTTTTGTAAATTATAATCTGTAGAACATGGAATTTATCTCCCCGGGCCTCTACTGAAAAAGGGCTACTTACCCAGTCGGACAAACACGATCAACAAAGGTAACATAAATCAATAAATAAATGAATTAGCATTTCGCTTCAATGTAGCTTGGGTACAGGTCCACACCACTCTGTTTGGTGAACATATGCATGTGCAGTGTGTCCCTTTATAAACAGTTGCCCAGCTTTATTGTGTGCCTATATCATTTGCTTGCATTTCATTATTGATGTGGATCTCTGTTGTCCACCTCCCTGGCCCATTTTACCTTTGTCATATATGTTGCACATACATACAACATTGGTTTAGCAGCCTCTGTATTAGTATCATTGACATGTAGTTTTACTGTTAAAATAATACCTTGTGCAACAGTGTTGACATTGTATACTTGCAAGGCATACTCACTCTGTTTTACTTGCATTGTGACTACTAAACAGGCCTTTTTTTACTTCATTCTTAGGCAAATGCTGGTATTCCTTATCTAGCATTATGTTTAATGTCATTATCAGTTATTATTCCATGTCATTGTTGAGTGTATGCGCACTGACTTTGCTTTCCAATTGGATTTTGTTCATCCAATGCAGGTCACACACATACAGCAACATGTGTGTTGCTTCTGACATGGCATAGGCCTTTTGCATCTCTTTCACATCTGTAGTCCACTTTATATTTATTTAGGCTGTGTACATGTAATTGTGTAATATACAGTCACATACTTGATTTGCAACAATACCTCTGTTTGGCATTGTGCTTGTTTGTTTACCTATCATTTGCATGCTGAGGGTTCTACTTTATATTCCATTTGTCTTCTTCTGTATTTCCCTGGCTGGATTTGCCCATCCATGCTGTAGCTTGATTTACACTTGCACTGCTGACAGACTTTACTGGATTCAATATCCACTGTGAACTGCAATCACCATTTATTTCACTATTTCTCACTATTACCAGCAGTCATACAGCTTCAGGTATGACTGTCATATAGTTCACAACATCTAATCACTACATAATGCACAGGTACATCTGTATTTATGCATTGCACAATGGCTCTTATGTATCCCTGCCCTGTTTGTTGATTTTTTTTCACCCACCTTGTATAGTGTGCTGTCTATGTAACATACATCACTTTAATGTTTTTTTCCATCCTTTATCTATTATTTATTGTGATATTTGTTATAAATATATTCCCATTGTTTTCCCTCCTCCTCCTCTTTTCACACCTTTCATATTCCTTCTATTCTCCAAACAAAAAAGGGGTTTCTTCCTACAAAAAAAAAAAAAAAAAGAATACCCATACCCCTCTGACTATCCCTCAGATTTTCCGATTTCAGAATACCTCTTGTATGTCCTTCTTCTTCACCTTTACCCCACATCTACTTTTCTATTTCCCTGGGTGTGTGCATATTTGTGTTCCCCACACAGGCCCCATATTCATTGTTAGCTACTGTTAGCCATGGTGAAGTGGCCATAATTGCCTTTCGCCTTTTTTTTTTTTTTTTTTTTTACAAAGATGTTTTAACTGTTGATTATACCAGTAGACAGCATTATTTGACAAATACATTGGCTAAGTCAGTTATTGGAAGGTCTCATATCTAGTATTTATAGTATAAAATAGAGGAATATTAAGTATTAAGCCATATTAATAATCATTTTGTAGTTCATGTAGTACACAGCCTGGGATGTCATCTGGTCCCGTGGATGCTGTATTCTTAGCCTTGGAGAGTGCTGTTTCTACCTGTGTGGCTGTGATTATCGGAATTTGGCAATATTTTGGTATTGAGATGGGCCCTTTAGGGGGTGAGAGGGGAGTGAAGTTGGCACTAAATCGATCTGCCAGGATATTGGCAATATCCTTGGGATCAGTATATTTAATGCCATTCAGTTGTAGCTCAGAGCAGATCTGAGCATTGCCATTTAGATTCTTGACATAACTATAGAATGCCTTGTGGTTGTCTTTGGAATCTTTGGCAATTTTATTTTCATAACTCGCTTTTGAGGATTTTATGAGGGATCTCAGCTTCTTACTGAGGCTGGTGAGGGAGCTTTTTGCATCCTGGGATTTTCCTCTTTTCTGCAACAGTTTCTTCCTTCGGTTGTATAGTTTGTTTATAGCAGGGGACCACCAGATTGGCTTCGTTTTTTTGGAGAAGAGCATCTTGGTTCTATTTGGGATGGCACAATTCATGCATGAGTGGATGTTCTCGTACAGTGCCTTAGTGTAGGATTCTGCAGTCGAACTTCCAGATCCCATCTGCGTGGGTGTTGTGAAGTTTGTCACTTCTGACTTCAGTAGCATGAAGTTGGCTTTGGAGCAGTTTTTTAAGGAGGTTTCCTTACTGAGGGGGGTGGGGGTGGGATGTGAATGTCAAGGGTGATTTGCTTATGGTCAGACCTGACTAATGAGGGGGGGTGACTACCAAAAGATTGCCAAATTCCGATAATCACAGCCACACAGATAGAAACAGCACTCTTCTAAGCTAAGTATACAGCATCCATGGGACCAGATGACATCCCAGGCTCTGTACTACATGAACTACAAAATGAACTGGCACCCCACCTAAGTGTCATGTTTAATCATAGACTCACCTCAGGCTTCGTGCACACTGAGTGGCGCACAGCTACAGTTATCCCGCTCCACAAGGGAGGATCCACCTTGGATCCCGGGAACTACCGTCCCATCAGTCTGACAAGCCTGATCTGCAAGGGCATGGAACGCATTGTCATGGAACTTATAAACAAAGACATTGGCAACCTCCAGACACTGGACCCCACCCAGTTTGGGTTTGTGAAGGGCCAATCTTGTCTCCTGAATCTGATTGACTTCTTCTAATCAGTCTCCAGAGCTGTGGACGAGGGTAAGGAGGTCCACACAGCCTATCTTGACCTTGCCAAGGCCTTCAACACCACCCCCCACTCTGGAATCATAGATAAACTTACTAAGCTGGGCATAAATCTCTACGTCACTCGATGGGTTGCCAACTGGTTTACTGACAGAACCCAGACTGTAAAAGTAGCCAACTCCAAATCCAGCTCCAGACAAGTGGCAAGTGGAGTACCTCAGGGTTCAGTCCTGGGACCACTCTTGTTTGGCATCTACTTCTCCAACGTACAGGCCAACACTAAGGGACTCTGGCTAACAAAGTTTGCAGATGACTGCAAACTGGGAGCCATTATTGAATCCCCAAATGATGTGGATATTCTACAAAAGGGCCTTACAGAAACAGATGCCTGGTGCCAGAGCCATGGGCTCAAGCTTAATGCCAAGAAATGTATAGTCATCCCCTTTGGAAAAAAACATGTACCCATGAACTACCACATAGGTGGCAGGACACTAAACATTGAAAGTGTGATGAGAGACTTAGGGACACAAGTGGACAGTGGTCTCAATTTCTATAACCACATCGCCACAACAGTCAAGAAATCCTTCTACGTGGCACACCTCATCACTAAGGGCTTTTCATCCAGAAAAAAGGAGGTCATTGTCCCACTGTACTCATCCCTCATTAGACCCATTATAGAGTATAATGCCCCATTTGGTATGTACCTCACAAGACATCTGCAACAGCTGGAAAGGCCACAGAAATACCTCACTAAAAGAATCACAGGCCTAAAGCAGATGCCATATGCTGACCATCTAAAAAAACTCCAGCTATACTCTGTGGCATATCGCCTACTCAGAGGCGATCTCTGCTTAACATACAAGGCCATGTCAAACCCTGAGCTGTTGGACATGCTCCACTTAAAGAAATCCCAATCCCTCAGAGCCACACGCTCCAGAGATCTAAACCTTATCATCACAATGAACAAAACATGTTGGAGGGATAGGTTCCTGACCCAGAGACTCCCCATACTCTGGAATAGACTGCCCATACATGTCAAGCAGAGCACCTCATTGGCCCTCTTCAAAAGGAACCTTGATGACTGGATGGGAGATAGGAAATTCACCCCGGGGATCATGTCAGTCCCCCTGCTAGACAGGGGTCCAGAGAAGTAAATATTGTGGGAAAAAATTTCCAGGGAATTGTTATGGCTAGGCTTGCATAGGCCTTAGGGCTGATAGCCTAGTACCAACCTATGAACCTATGAACCTATAATTATCTGGCATTGCCATAAGGATACTGACAAATTTCAATATACTGCAACAACCACAGGAGAAACAAAGTCCATAAATGACAAATCCACAGGTCAGAAATTCCACAAAATGTCTTTATTAAACTCTCTAGTGCCTCGGCTCACCAGCCTTTACAGAGTATAGCTATAAAACAATCACTTTTATAACAACACCAATTAAAACAAAAACCCTTCTCAGTTATACAATTATTCACGTAACTAATGCATTAGACAACAATTAAATAGAAACTTTCCAACTACATTCTAAATTAAGATCCTTAGGAACCAAAGTATCACATTTTAATATAAAATTGTTTCTTTATGTAACAACCTAGCTTTTATATCTATATTGTCTAATTGTCCCCAATAAATTTGATCTAAAATAGTAGTTTGAAGTCCCCCCTCATTCATACAGTGGTGAGTTTTAAAATGTGCAGCAATAGGACTTCCCATTCTGGCTTTCCTTATATCCCATAGATGTTCCTGAAGTCATACTTTAAAAGTCTGTTTACTTTCCCCGGTACAAAACTTATTACACGGGCATCTCAAGACATAAACTATTCTCTCTGAGTCACAACTAAAATGACCTTTTACATTGTACATTGTACACTAACTATATTATATAACCTCTCCTCTTACAGCTTTCCCCTCAAACCTGTCCTCAGGTCACCTACCTCTATCTATACCCCAGTCTTCCCATAACCCCATCTTTCATTCATGACTATACCACTATTTACTAAATCAGAATCCATTCCTCTAAAAATAAAGTCAGTTACTTGGAAACCAAATCCCCCGAAAGGAAAACCAAAATGCTATCTACTTGCCATGCCCACTCCACATCCTATCCCCAATCCCCTCTCCCTTCTACTCGCAGGTGGCATTCATCCCAACCAAGGGCCTGGCCTCCCCAACTAATGTGATACCACCTCTACTCAATCCACCCCTCCCCACCCTAATATCCCACCAAAACACATCTGTCTGTATTCCATTAATATGGAAGCATAATAAACAAAACTACTGAATTCTACTCCTGGATATCGCAACACTCTCCTGACATCATTGCCCTCTGCGAAACATTGTTAAAATGCCATGTACCTAACAAAGATATCCTCCTCCATGGCTATAACATCCTAAGGCTAGATAGTACCATGAAAAAAGGAGGTGGAGTAGCCATCATGATTACTAACCACCTTACTCTAACCCCTCTAACTATCCTCTCCCCTCCTACCTCTCCAGCAAAACTTCTTATTGCAAACTGGAAACTAAACACCCATATTTCATTTAATGCTGCTGCAATCTACATTCCACCTGGTCACAACATCAACGTACTGGAAGATATTCTTTCCTCACTCTGCAATGATCTCCCCAATTAAACCATACACATTGGTGATGTCAACATAAACTGATTAACTCTCTCCTCTGAATGCCCTCCTCCTCCATTAACTTACATGTTTTCACCCAGCTAATATCCAGACCTACTTATACTTCTAAACCTTCAAATCAATCATCTATCCTTGACTGGATTCTCATATCTCACCCCCATAAATATCACTTCCCTGAAACCTTGCCCAATACCCTTAACAACCACTGCCCAATTAAAGACTTCCGTTTTAATCCTCATATGTGTAAACCCCATAAGATCAAAGCATGTTGCAAATTGACAAACATAGACTCTAGCATACTAAATAGCCAGCTCTCAGCTATCAACTGGTCATTCCTCAGACACTTACCCCTTAATGAAGCTATGCTGGAATTTAACAACATACTCCTAAACATACTCAACTCCCTAGCCCCCATATGTAATATAAGAATAAAAGCAGCCATATTCCCTTGGTTAACAAACTCCACCCACTCCCTGATGGCTCACAGAGATAAAACCTGGAAGCTCTGGACTAAAGCTAAACTCTCCTCCCACTTCCAACAGTACAAGCACCCATGCAACCTCACTAAAAAAGCCATCACCAATGATAAGAGAAACTACTATACTAACCCTCTTTTGTCACACCTTAATAACCCAAAGAAGTTCTGGCACACAATTAACCAAATTGTCCATCCTGGCAACCACTCCTCTCCCCAACCTAGTCCTTCAAGCACTCCTCTTCAGACTGCAACTAACTTTAACACCTATTTCATAGACTCCATTAGCCACCCAACAACCCTCTTAAACCCTCTAACTCCTTCTCACCCATTTTCCTAAAAAACTGTAACCATTAACTACATTAAATCTCTGCTTCTTAAACTTAAACCTTGCTCCCCCTCAACAGATGGTCTCCCTCCACTCTTTCTACAGAAAGCAGCCAACTCCATTGCCCATCTCTATTCTTATCAACCGATCCATTACTGAATCTGAAGTCCCTGCAATTTGGAAAAAAATCTACACCTTACCTATCCATAAAGGAGGCAGCTCTACTGAACTGCCCAACTTTTGGCCCATAGCAATCCTATCACCCCTCTCAAAAATCTTGGAAAAATGTGTACACAAACAAGTCCTGCAATACCTCATACAAGAGAAGTTAATCACACCACCCAAAATGACTTTCGCACTGGACACAGTACCTGTACAGCCCTCATTTCCTTCATCAACACCATCTCATAAGCTAGAGACCAGAACACACTTGTATCTTGCCTCTTTCTTGACCTCTCAAAAGATTTTGACACTGTATATAAGCCCCTCCTCTTAAGCAAACTCTCTGAACTCAATCTCTACCTCTACTATGTTCTGGTTCCCTAGCTACCTCGGCAATCATCTCCAAACAGTTAAATGGCTTTCTGCTATCTCCCCTGAACTTCCCATAAAGATGGGGGTCTCCTAAGGGTCAATTTTGGGCCCTTTACTCTTTAACATATTCATCAACCAGTTATCCATATCTACACCACAGTCATCCCTGGTACAATATGCTGATGACTCCACAGTCATCACCAATGCCAATACCCTCCCAGATCTACATACAACAACTCAGAACTCCTTTCAGTCTATTGAAAACTAACTCAATAAGAACTACCTAATCCTGAAGCCTAAGAAGACTAAACTCTTGCTTTTAATTCCAAAAAGTATGAATCATCTTAAAACTTCTTTTTCTATCACTTTCCTTAAAAACACACCCATTACAGTTGAAATTCATACCAAATCACTCAGGATCATTATTGATGACCAGTTGAAATTTGACCTACATGTACTCAGTAACGTAAAAAAAAAAAAAACACCAAAAACTTGGACTTCTCTACAGGAATAAAACCTTTTTATCTAGTAAAGCCAAGACAACCCTATCCCATGCCTACCTACTACCATCCGTACTATACAGCTCTAAAATCCTCACCAACTTACAAACCACACCTCTCTAAACTGGAATCCACTTACAACAAGGTGGCCAAATTTGCTGCCAAACACCCAAACTATTCTCACCACTGCTTAGCACTCAGGAAACTAAAATGGTTAGAGCTTCCTAACAATCTTCTCTTCTCTCAGCTTCAGATAACTCACTCTATTCTATACCAGTCCTCTTTCTGTCCCAGCATTCACTCTATCTTCTCCCTCTACACCCCACCTAGAACTCTTCGGAGCTCAGAACAACATCTTCTTTCTATATGCAAGCCAAAGATTAACATTGGCAATAACCTCTACAGCTATTCCCCAGTAAACAGCTGGAATAAACTTCCATTACACATTCAAAATACTAAATACCACTTCACAAATGCAGTAAAAAAAACACCTAAGCAACACAAGACTATGTTAGTGTAACTATACTCCTGATTGACCTGGCTCCTCCCTTCCAATTTGCCCCCCCCCCCCCTTCTGCACTCCTGTGTCACCTAACTTTCTTTCTCTACAACTATATTTCTGTACAATGCTCCTTCTTCATATAGCCACTCCACCATGCACCTGCTTATTTTAACTATAGACTTAAATAATAATTCTTATGTCTTTTCTATGTCTCTGCAAAACACAAAGTGATGAATGTAAATATTCTAATTGTATCCTCTGTAGCCTGTGACTGTACTAGAGGTACTATGTTAATATGTAAATCTAATGCCACTCATGTTAAACTAAGCTTAATTTTTTTTCTGTTGGGAAACTATTGTTTACAGAACTATGTACTATGTTACTTTAGTTAGATAATCAAGTCACTATTGTTTTTTGAGGAGCTTTTCTCCCTGGGTCTCCACTGAAAAAGGGCTCTGACCCAGCTGGACTAACCCGGTCAACAAATATAAAATAAAATCAATCAATAAATAAATAGTACTTCTTTCCATTAATATCACTAAAACTTTGTACCTCATACAGCTACAACATTTCCCATAAGGTGTATTCCCTACTTTATTCACGTCTATTCACGTCTATCAGGTGTTTCCACAGGAGGTAAAAACCTCCCGCGGACTAAAATATCCATGATATTCCTTCCTCTCCTAAAGGCATACCTGGTGTATGCTCTCATAAAGTAATAAACACCTTTTCTGGATTTTCTGGCCTGTGGATTTGTTGTTTATGAAATCTGAATATGATACTATTTCGCTTAGATACTCGGCACTGGAAACTAGATGATGATGATGATAATACTATTATTATTGATACTAATGATAATAATCATGTTTTTGTTATTATTATTATTTATTTATTCATTTATTGATTTATTTAATTATTTTACTATTTAAATAGCAAGTTTATACTCTGTATGACATGTATAAGGAATAAGTAAAACAAGGAACAACATTCTTGCCTTACGCTTTCAGAAAAGCTATTACCTTGACTATTTCCAGTATGTATAACAGAAAGAAATGAAAGTTTAAAGCAAATCTGTTTACATCAACTGTCTCACTTTTAAGTTCCAAAGTGATGAGCTAGATGATTACCCATTTTCAAATGAATATCAACTTAATATAAATTTAAAGTTAAATAACTTTTCAAATAATGGTTGAGCTTCTTGATATATAGAAATCTGGCACTTGAATCCTCTGTATGTGAATTTTAGTTTCACAAACAAAAATATTTTAAATGTATTATTTATTTGTATAAGACATGCATAAAATGGGTGTTAGTTTCTCAGGCAGATTCAATAAACCCTACACTGTCCACTAAGACTGTGTGTACATCTTGCCATGACGCACACATGGTAGTGGTATGTTTTGTATTCATTAAGTGGCTCTACATGGCATGTAGAGCCACACAACCATGGTAAACACCTTGGCATGCTAATGACAGCATAAGCAGCTGAACTGTATGCTAATCAACCAATCCAAGATGGAGGAGCTATTCAACAAGCTATAAAACTGTGTAGACTCTGCTGGTTTTTCCTGAGAATTCCAAAACCTATTGGAATACAGCCACAGAAAGAAATCTACACAGAAAGAATGTTAGTGGCTGCTGCTGCTTTAATTCAAGTGTTTGTGCAACAGGCTGATCTCTGTGCTGCTACTGCTAATAGACCATGGCCAAGAAGGAGAAGAGTAAAGTTTTTAGACTACTGTTGACTTATCAGAATCTGCATGACATGGAAATTTTAGAGTGCTACAGGGTAGATAGAGACACACTACAGGAGCGCTGCAATTTCTGTGGGCCTCATGTCAGACCCAGGGCAAACCTAGGGGAACCAATGCCAGTGGAGACAAAGGTATGTATAACACTTATAATTTTAGCTATAGGAACCTTTCAGAGACCAACAGTGGACATGCCGGGGGTGTCACAGGCATCAGCTTCCAAGATCCTCCATCAATTTCTGAATGCTATGCTCCCACTTGACAGTGAACGCATATATTTTCTCTGTACTTCTGAAGACAGGGCCACAAATATGCAAGAGTTCTACCTTGTAGAACAGTACCCTGATGTACTGGGTGCTATAGCTTGTACACATATAGAAATCAAGGCACTGCCTGGGAAACAGGGAAGGGTCTACATCAATAGAAATGGCTTCTATTCCATTAACTGCCTAGTCATGTGTAATGATAAGAGATTCATATTGAATATGTGTACAGGCAACCCAGGCAGTTACCATTAGTCACATATCTGGCACACCTCACAAATGTGTCAGATGTTCACTAAGGATGGTATTCCACAGGGTCATTTACTGGGGGATGCAGGTGATGCACTGGAACCGTGGCTGGTGACACCCATCAGAAATGCACACGCCCACTGAAGAATGCCATAATGAGGCACACGCTCAAGTCAGAAATATCACAGAGTGTGTGTTTGGGCTGCTGAAGTCATGGTACCAGTGTCTGGATACATCTACGGGAGCCCTGCAGTACAACCCACGTACATGTACTGAAATCTTCACTGTCTGTGCCATGCTTCACAGTATCATTCTGAGAAAACAGCTTCTGCAGGATCAACAAGGGGAATGGTCACAGATCCCACCACCAATGGCAAAGTCATCACAGCCACACCCAGGAGTCAGAGTGGGAACCAGCAGCTGCTGTGGGTGGAGACAGATGTAGGCATGCTCAATATGCCCTCACACTGGCTAAGAGGTAAATGCATAGCACACTTACTCACCACCTAAGGGCTTAAAACCTTCATCTTATGTACATACATATAGTAACCTTGATGCCAGGCAACACTCACAACCTTTCCCTACCCAAGTAATGGCTGTGTACTCCGAGCATCAGACAGACTCAGCCCTGAACTAAAATCTTAGCAACTGCTGGATTTACAAGGTAAGTGTTGAACCTGGAGTGTTAAAACAAAATTGTGGAATAATACAAATAACTGGCATATCTTTACATGTTGTTACTTGTTAATGTTAGTAAGTAAAAGGTAGATGATTTGTACAGCAATGGCTTTAACATGTGACAGCAGAGACTTATTTGAATACAGGTGAAATCGGTGTGTCAGTGTCTGTAAGAACACAGCCAAGCTCTGTAGTAGCTCTGCATCTTGGTATGTCAGACAGGTGTGAGATGTGCATGGTAGAGTTGGCAGTTCATTGTTGTCATACCAGACTATGGGAACTGGCTCTGCCAGGAGTTGCACTGGCATGTCCACACCCATGGTCAGATGCACTGTTGCTACCTGAATATGAACGATGTCTGCTGTAAGAGCTCCCCTCAGCAGGATGCCCAGGACCATGACCCCATGGCCTATCATGTCTCTGTGTGAACACCTCAACCACTGATGGAGCAGTGGACGTAGTGCGATTATGGAAGTGTGATAGGGCATGTCCATGTCAGCTAACATCAGGTAATGTAGCTGACCTATGCCCATGTGGATGCCTCCCCCTCCCAGCAGACATTCCATCATAGACACCTCCTGTTCCAATGTGTCATTCATCTGATGTACTGAACTGGTAACATGGTGGAGGTTGCCATGCATATCAGCCTGTGGCACATCTACAACGCTAAGCATTTCTCTGGAGGATCTATTGGAATGTGCCTGCACCTCCATTATGGCCTTAACCATATGTCAAATGGCATGGGAAGACACACCTGGATCAGGTGGAGGATGGTATCCTCCGAGCACCCCTAACAATCCTTCTGCATGGCAGCTCACCCACACTTTGGCTATGGCCAGAGTCAACAGGCACTGAGGCCAAAGTAACCACACAATCCTGACTGTCTCACTCACCACCTGTCCAATATCTGTAAGCTCACTGGAATGGGTTGGTGTAGGCCTACTGGTTGTGTCCAATGGAATTATAGGGAATGGCTGAACATCAACCTCAGTGTCAGATTCAACCTCTGCACCCACCCACCCCCCCCCGCCCAACTGTGCTTTTGTTTGATCACCATCATCATCAGAGTCTGCTGATACTTTGACATCAGGTGGTAGGAGTGCCACACTTTTCTGTCAGGATAACCTGTGATAATAAGCAACAAACACAGGAACAACTAATACTTACACTACTATAGTCTAATATATGCTAACAGACTAACAGTGGTGCCACTATTACAGAGAGTACAGCAATACACACAACAGTCTTGACACCCACATTGCAAACTAAATATATCTTTGAACTGCTCATCAGTACTGACATAAAATGTTTGGCTTACCATGTGCAGATGATTGTAGGCTCCATGTAGTGGATGCTCCTGGAAGAAGTTAAGCAAAAGGTAAAGACACCATCAACATGATGAACACTAGCACAGGGGGTTAAAACGTCTTGCCCTTTATATGTCAATTAGCAATACTTTTAACAAGAACTTAGATGACATGTCCACCCCAAGCCCATGTGTAATTAACCAGAATGTGTTGTTAACAGTATCAGTCTATAACAATCCCCCCCCCAAAGAAATGTAATGCTGCACCAAACTTAAGTATTGCTGTTGATGTTTTACAATCTGAGAGAGGAAAGCCTACCTGGAAGCTCCTCATGGGACATACTTGTCCTCCCTGAAACAGCAGCACCAACTTCAATGATATGCAGTTGAGCAGTTTTTCAGTAAGCTGTCTGAATCCCTGACAGTGGACAGGTACTCTTCATTTGATGTCAGTGGTGGTTCTGTAGCAGGATGCCCCTACTAGCCATCCCTTCATGTACCACTGCACCTGTTGTCCTCCAGGCAGATGAAGTCATGTCAATGGCCCTACCCCCAAAACAACAGGAAAATGATACATTTTGTTAACAAAGCATCAGTGAAATGCTAAAAGTGTTATCAAATAAACTGTCACTGAAACATGTGTACACATTTACAACAGAATATTCCATTTTATGCAATTGACAGTCATATCTACCTGTGGAAAGCACTTCCCTAGAGGTTCGTATGGGCCATCCTAGAAGGCTAACACCCCTGAGCCACTATGTCATTGACAATATAGGGCATTTATATTTCATGGAAATAACAATAGGAGAGTGTAAAGAGAAAAACAATTGTAACATTAGCACTTGTGATGACAGTTAATAAGGCTGTGCACATGAGAAAATAAAATGCCCTGACAAACATGCCTATGCCATCAGTACAAACACACACACACTCACACACACACACACACACACACACACACACACACACACACACACACACATATATATGTGTGTGTGTGTGTGTGTGTATATATATCTACTTCACTACACCGACAGTCCACTTACCCAATGTTTGCATCCCTGAGACAAAAGGACCAACAAATGCAGAAGACCAACGGACACCGACTTACCACTCCAGGTAAGTAACCACTTGGCCATCCTGAAAAAAAAAATAAAACCAAAGAAAAATAAACCCACTATGTGGGGGATGTGCCCCCCACACCACCCTAACTAAATATACCATCTCCGAGATTGCACTACTGCAGGGGTAAAGGGCAAAGTTCAACAGGATAGCCAAGTGGTTACTTACTTGGAGTGGAAAGTCGCTGTTCTAGATGTTGGTCTTCTGCTTTTGTCAGTCCTTTCATCTCTGCAAATATACACACACACACACACACACACACACACACACATATGTGTATATATATATATATATATATATATATATATATACATATATATATATATATATATATATATATGTTAACAGATTTTTCATAGTTATATTTCAGCACATCCCGTATATATCTGAAAATGCAACCATACCTTATCATGATCAATAGTCTTCTGTGCAGATAATCACAGACCTGTGTAAAACTATTTCATGTGTACCAACATAAATTTTGTAGTGTTGTTTTTTTAATAGATTTCTTTTCTTTATTTCTCCTAATTCTGGTTGGCAACTTGCAAACACAGAAAACCATGTTGCGTGGTGGTTAACACAGAGGTCTTAAGAATTGTTGTGTCTTTCAGCTTTTAGGGGGTCGCCACAGCGGAACTTCGGTCCGCTAATGATTGGCAGTAGATTTTTACATGCCTAGTTGCCAGCCCTGACACACAACCTTCAACAAAGGTACACCCATTCACGCATGTCTCCAGACAGAAGATGCTCTAGCTGAGAATCGAACAGGACAACGTCTTACTGTGAGGCGACAATGCTACCACAGCACCAGCACTGCAGTTTTATGCAACTGTAAGTGTGAGGCTGCAATACAGATGGTTTTGGGCTCCAGTACAAGAAGTGAAACATATTTTTACTGCTGTGACAGTCCAGCTTGTAGTAATGAACAAGAAAATATACAAATGTTATTTCAATATTCCTGTAGCAACAGGTGTAAGTGTAGGGCAGTTATACACAAGGTCTTGGGTTCTAACACAAGAAATGCCAGACATTTCATTTCACATTATATTAAATATCACTTATAACACTTTATACATAATTATAAATAGTGGAGCTGATATGAATTATATGTATAAGGGATAAGACACCCTTACTGTGTTTTGAAGGGTCAGATATATGACTGAGGGTATACGGCTTACTATGTTTATATAAGTATAATTCTGCTATCTGGACTTGGATGTCCTTCACACTTTCATAAAACACATACACAAATGAATGTATATACAAGGACCTTGTCAGGTCACACACATACATGGTCAACACTTCAATCTATCATCTGTATTTATGAATGATTCATTGCTATGTCTGTGGCAAAGGAAGAAAATCACTGCTGTGGAAGAAACTGTTTTGTTCCTTATGCATAGGTTTGAATCCCACACTGTAAAAATTAATTTTAGCAGTCTATAAAGCCAAGCAAACATGTGTCAGGTCAGGACATTCATGCCCTCAGTGCATGTCCGCAAAGCTAAATCACCTAACAGCTGCAGCAGCAAACACCCCTCAAACTAATGTCAAGTGTCAGATTAACCTTGTAATTTAAAAAAATTGATTTCCTCCCTGCTTGGCACTGTTGCTCTCCACTTAACATTGTGCAAATGTGGTTGGCATAATTTCTTGAGTTTGCACACCACCAGTAATTGTGATAACAGGAAATGGTGGGAAAATCTTTATTTGCTATTGCTATTGCTTTGGGATTAGACATGCCTGGTGTTAGAACAGAAGGTGCCCAATGTAGGGCACAGAGGTAGGGTGTTCAGGAGTCCAGAATATTTACTGGACTCCTTGCAAAGCACCACAGCCAAATGCTTATACAGGGGGACTATTCTGATTCCCACTACAAGTCTATTTCTTGAAATAGTCTGGCCAAGGCTGTATACTGTGCAATCGGCATCCCATGCACTGGAGAACAGTGTAGGAACCACTTCAATGACATAAAAAGGCACAAGAGGGATACACTCAACCAGTGGTTGGATGAGTTTCAATCTAATGACATTAATAAATAGAATAAAGAGAATTTATAATCATACCTCTCAAGTGTACCTCATTACGAGGAACGTACCTCATTTGGGGTCTTAAAAAGTTCATGTTCCTCAGTCCCCCAAAGTTCCACATTGAAAGACTCTCACACATCATTCAGTAATTTTTTTTTAGTGAAATCCATTTGTAAATAGAAATGGATTATATTAATTCATTAAAAGATCATCTTTATAAAAGTAAACCAGCATATTTTAACCATCCTATGAACTTCCTAGTTGAAGTTGTTAGTAAGCCATTAGTACGTGTTCCACATTTTGCCCATTTGTTCCACATTATGAGGGCTAGTGTTCCTCATTTTGGACATGGAAGGTTGAGAGCTATGTTTATAATACATATAAAGCTATATATAGGCAAGACTGGTATGCATAACGCTCTTCTGTTCTTTTCTTTTCACAGCTAAACCTGAAATAGTGACAAATACGCAGGTTCATGCTGATCATCTGGAGAGACTGAGTGAAGCAAATTGTATGTATGCAGCACAAGAGAAGTATTATAGTGTTTTAAAGGTTAAAGAAAAATGTTTATCTTTTATATATAATAGTAGCAAAGTAAGCATGCATATCCTAACTGTAACAGCAAGTATGAATGCATAGGTCTGCAGAAAAAAACAACTTTAGGAGTCAGGTGTAAGTTTGTAGTCAGATGCTGTGGGCTAGAATACCACAACTAACAATTATGCAATAATGCAATTCTTCAATAATATTACATAAATTAAATGCTATACAAGTGGCATAAATGCCTTACTGTTAACTGTAATCTGTATTATTGGACCTAGCATATGTGCAATATGTGCATATTGCAAGGATTATTTTGAGCAATCCATAATTATGGTTTGTAGTTGTTTGAAAGTATACATAAATGAAGTACTTCAGATAAAATAGTTGTATAATTGTGATAATGCATTTTATTTCACATATGATGATACTTCTTCTTTCGGCTTTTCCTGGTTAGGGTCACCACAGTCAATCACCTGCCTGCTCATGACTGGCTGTAGAGTTTTAAGGTGTTCAGTTGCCAGCCCAGTGCCCAACCTTCCGCAGAAGGCACACATGCAAGCACTCACGCCTAGTGCCAATTTAGAGTGTCCAGTCCACCTACAGCATGTCTTTGGGATGTGGGAAGAAACCAGAGCACCTGAAGGACACCCACGTGACCACAGGGAGGAAATGCAGACTCCGCACAGAAGGTACCCCAGCGAGGACATATGATGATACTAATTTTATATATTTTTTCTCTGTCACACCGACCCTTATCTCTTTTTTTATTTTCTATTAGAAGTCATCAAAATGGTTCCATGTCATCCATCTATAATAAATCACTATATGCTTTACAGCACAGTGAGGTAGGCCAACTCCAGTGGTTCAGTCTTCCCCTGCTCCACCATCTCCAGCACCGACACCCAGCATATCTGGGACCCAACTTGTCAGTACTGACTCTGCTGCCCCTGCACTACCTGTGCCCTCAGGTAGCACAAACATGGCAGCTGTGCTGTGCTACCCTCTGGGAGCACTGGCACAGGTGTGGATTTCACAATCTGCCAGGAGATGCCAGGGTTGGTGGGTAGGGTTATGTATTCCACCATTGGTGTATGCCTACACCAAATAGAGAAGCTGCTCTCCCTCATGGTCAGTGGTGGCAGGTATCTTCAAACTAAAGGGGGGGATGCAGGAGACAACTGAATGGGTGGGGGTAATGGGAAGGGGTGGGGCCAACTAAAAAGGGGTGGGGCTATGCTCAAGACCACAACAACTGGAACTGTAATTAAATACGCTGCACTGGGTGCCAAACCATCATTACGACAGTCCAATCAAGACAAACTGAAGTGTAGAAGAAAAAAATATTTCAATGCATTGGCTACATGGAAACTTACTTAATATCTAGATGGAAACACAAAGGTTGTGAAGCATGAAAAGAAAAATTACTTTTTAAATACATTACTGGAATGCCAGTCAAAAGCAGTTCTAATTATAATTTATATTCAGCTTTATAAAATTACCAAGTAACATGCTGAATGCAGCAATCTCTGTGATAGCCCCACTTGTAAAAACGTTTCTTATTCAAAAAAGACCTGCTGCCTGACAACAACTATCTACTTGTTTCATGGGGAAGACATGATCAAAGTAAAAAATAAACAGCAAATAAGAAACAAACTCAAAATAAATTGCTTAAAGGATTACTGCACAAGTTATGGACCACACATGATAGATTGGCATTCTGTTTAGTTTATGGGTAAAGCCTGCAAAGATTACTGCAAGTCTCCAACAAATGTAATGGGCTGCTGAAAATACTGTAATCCTGTCCTTTATTACAAATGCTGTCATATGCATTTCAATACCTAAGGCTTATATGTTATCTAGTTATGTGAATATTCTCTGCATGGCAACAACAAAAATGCTTTCAGTGTTGGTAATTCTTTAACAGTATGCTTATTAAAGCTTAGTTGCATCTTAAAATCTCCAGCAAGCTTACCCGATGGTCAGTAAAGCATTGCTACTTAAAAACAGAGCAACAGGGCACTGCAACTGCATGCATTTCCTGAATAATAAGAAGCATAAATCAGCATGACAGAAAACCAGAACATTCTGCAAAATCAAGGACAGATGAAAAGTGGCGGTCATACTTGTCGTCTACCTTGGATGGGGGAATACTCTGCACACTTAACACTGCACAACTGCTCCTTGCCTTGTTTGGACACATCCAAACCCACTACAGTGGGGAGTGGCGTGCAACAAGTATGCCACAATTTGAAATGTCTCTGACTGATGGTGATGGCTCATACCTCTCAACCTCAGAGCATGAAATCTGGACAAAGGCATACATAGAAGTGGGGCACAGGCCCAAAAATAAGAAAAATGCTTTAAATATTGCTCTTATAAACTTAGAAAGATAATAGACTAGTAGTCGGTCTTGTATTAGTATGAATTTTCTGAAGGGTATGAAATCTGAAAGTCAAATATCTGCCATTATTTTCTAACTTCAATCTTTAATGATTTGACACTAATTTGCCAGAAAACACAATTTTATGAAAAACGGACCAAAAATGTGATGCAAAAATATAAAATTGCCACATAATACAGCTGGGAACCTGTCATAGAAGGGACACCCTTTTAATATTAGTACAGTTAACTTGAGCAGCTGACAAAATAACATATACATGCATTTCTGAAATAAAAGTAATCTATAACTCTGATCATTACAGTTATTTATAATTGTAAACCCTCCATGCTTTCTTCCAAAATTGCCATTTTTGCAGTGGGATTATTAGCGGGAGAGAAACATTTTGAGCCGAAACTGGGGACAGTTGAGAGGTTTGGATATTCCTAATTCTATAAAGTGATTTATATGCATGTACCTCTCAACCTCTTAATACAAGAAATCTGGACAAGGCCAAATATATTGGAGGAACATATAAACAGTATTAAAAATTGCTCTTGTATAAACTGAAGATAGTTGAAGGTTATGACGTCTGAAACTCAATATTTGTCATTATTTAGTGACTTGATTCCAAAATGATTTGCCAGAAAACCACAAATTTTATGAGGAACAAACCAAAAATAAGAAGCAAAAATCCAGAGAGTTGAGAGGTATAGTTCAGCCGGAGCTGTCTTTGAATTTGCTGCCCTTCCCCCCTCACAAAATCATGGTCGAATGGAGCCTCCCCCCCCGCAGCCATTCTAATGTCCCATTCCTTGGTTATCTTGCACTATTTACCATAAACACTGTAATGTGCATACTGTTTTACTTCTGCGATGATTTTATTTCATTTGAAAGATTTATTTTGCATTTTACAACACAAACACTAATAGATATCTGCTAAACAAGGCAATGCAGTCTCACAATGAAAATAGACTTAGCATTAAAGCTTCTCTGCCCTTGAAACTCACATTCATTGAAACAGCATTGAAACCCATATTCAAAGAAAATTAATTGTGCCAATGGTAGATAAAGATTAACTTTGGGCTGCTTTCAAATCATAGGCCCCTTGAGCAAGAAAAATACACGTTTGATACACCTTCCTGATTGTATTCAATTATATTCCTTGTACAATACAATACAGATGTTAGAGGGCATTTTAAATTTATTGTTTTGAACATTTTTCCAGTAAACAATTAAACAAAATGCATGCACCATTAATGACAAAACTGCCCAGTTCAGAAAATTTCCATCATAAAAGTCAACTCAAACTTCTACAGTCTGCCAGTATCAGTAAATATGCACAATCTCCGAAGAAGTAAAAGTCATCTAAATTCCACATTAAAGAAATCTATAACTAATGAAGAGGTTGCTGCTAGCAAACAACTTTATATGCCATTGTTTCTTCTACAAATAAAGTGCCTGTTGCCCTTGAGGAATAAATTCCCTATGTTGCATTAAAAAATGATAAGCTAGTAATATCGCAATAGGGAATGGATGGCAAACTGATAACAGGTTCATAGTCACTAGGTATCTTCAAAAAGAACTGCAGCATCCACCCCCTTTACAAAACAGTACAATATGAGCAATGCATCTACCTACTGTGGGAGTAGAACCCACAGCCTTCTTCATCAAAAGCAAGTACACTAACTGTTGTGCTATTAACAATGCAAGCTGACTCAGCATAAGCAGCACTAAACTTTTGTTCCCCTGCAGCTCTCAGCTCCTTGTAAAATCTACTCGACACTCAGCGGTATCTCTGAACTTTGCAACACAAGAAATCTGGAAAAAGCCAAAATTTATTTTGGGGGTGGGGGGCAAAAGCCCAAAAACCAGGGACACATTTTAAACATTACTTGTATAAGGTTGGAAAGTTGCTAGACTAAAATACTGTGTTACCACCATACATTTCACTGCCAAGTCTTAAACCCAGGACCCTGTGCAAAACAGTCAGAGCAACATACCACTACACCAAAGCAGCTGTTTTGGGAAAGAGAAGAGGACAAACTTAAATGGCTACCATTTAGTGAATTCAGTTATCACCATAGCTGTCAACCTCTTAGCACAAAACACCTGAACAAAGCCAATAATGGGGAAATACAGCCCCCAAACATATTAAGTGAATTCAGTTCTCACTATAGCTCTCAACCTTAGCACAAAATACCTGGATAAAGCCA
>NC_056731.1:1201211746-1201349246 GCF_019279795.1 Protopterus annectens | reverse complement strand
TGATACCTGAGTGGAGGATTGTGTCCAAACCCTAGGCTAGATGCTAGATCAGGATAGGCAGTATGCACTCTCTTACCTTCATGGAGGCCTGTCACACAGAATCAATGGGCTGTGACAACACCACAGATTGCCTATAGCATGACTCATAATATACACCTACCTGACACAGTTGGTTACACACTTCAACACATATTTCAGATGGACTATGTTCCCATAGAAGGGTGTACATCAACATGAACTGAGTTGGAGGGACAGCACCTGATGTATTGACACATCTTGACTCTCCTCATCTGTGAGGTAGACCAAATGTCATCATGGTCTTTTCTAAATTGCACTAGTAATATCATGGCTGTGTGCAACAGACATGTGCTAGTCATTAATGCTACATCACTATCTGTTACATCTGCTAAATGTCCACAAGGAGGTCATTGAGGGCATGCATGATGACAAAACTATCATTCTGTGAAACTTGACCAGTCCAAGGCATTTGACACAAATCTACTCTGAGGTAGTCACCCAACATGGTCAGATATGACCATAAATGCCTATATCACCAAGTGGGTAGACCACTGGATCACATATGTGGCATGTAAATATGTTGAAATGTGTGAAATTACCTATATCCTGGGTCGAGTGATCAGGTCTGTATATCAGGGCTGTATGCTAGGCCCTTTCCTGTCCATTATTAAAGTCACAGACACATGCATCCTGTGTCCAAATATCTGTCTAGAGGATTTCAGATTGTGGGCTGTCATTGACTCCAGCTGTGATACTAGTATAATACAGACAGTATCAACACTCAAGAAAGACTGCTGCCGCAGACATGAAAACACATGAGATGAAACAAAAACATGGGGGGGGGATTTCTTGCATTGTGAAAACAAACACACAACCAAAGGATAATGCAGACATCACACCTTATAAGCAGACTAATTGGTATGTGACCTGTGTCCTGGGGTGTATGGTATGTGGACCATCCACCAGCATGCGGCCACAGTGGTGACTACTGCCTCGCAACTACTGAGTATGTGCATTTCATCCTAAGTAAGGCCATAATACCTCCATAGGTCACAGCCTTCATTACAGCAATAACTGAGTGCAATGCACCCTTCTTCATGTACTCCCTACACATCTTCCAGTGATGTGTAACTGAAGTGTACCACCTTTGCCAGTGAGCTGTCATGCATCTTATTAGCCATGCCTAGGTATTCTTTTTGTTGCATAGATGTTACTGTCTGATGGTGCGGAATCCCCATCAAGCTGTTACACCAGATGCATGTGTGATACCTGTTACAGTGATGCACACAGTACATACGTAGCTGCTTGACAACATTGATGGCATGAGTTACATTCATGATAGTGTGGATTGTGTTATATATATCTGCCAGGCACACCAGTCAACTAGCCTGTATTGATCATAATGTTATATATAGGTATAGCAGTGTCCCTCCTAACACCTCCAGCAGATGTTACGGTATCAGGATGGCATGATTGATTACTCTAATAGATTGCTGACATGTCACAATAGTTGTATAAGTGTGTTCATGCAGAACCATCTATGATCACTCAGAATCACATATGTCATGTCAGAGACACAGGATTACTGGTGGTATTATTTTGATATTGTCCATGATTGTGCATACTTCTTTTACTGTTGTCCATGAGCCTATAACTGTACTCCACTTGTTGGAAACCTCTGTTGACATTACAGTCATAGTCAACCAAATCATTTTGCACAGCTTCACAATATGCACCCAACCCCGATTGTATATAACATCGCTGGTAGATGTCCTCTCTATTGTTCATGTCAGGATGCTTATATTACAAAGACATTTTTTCCTCTGTTATGTCACCTTCTCTGACAGCCACATAATATACATTTTCACTATGCAGTCTGTACTGTATTATGTCAATATGTGATTAGTGCTCTTGCCACAACTGTATTCCATTTACATGCCCTCATCTGCTGTATATTACAATGTTTTACCTGTCCTCTTTCCCTGTGTTCATTCCTACAATTCATCTGTGTGTCCCTGTTCAACACACACACTTCTCCTGACTGTTTATTTTACATGACAGTCCATGTACCCTTACAGATCATTTACACAACTTTTTTACAAATGCCTGGAATGGGATTCCACAATACTCAGCACTGTATACAATGTCCTGTACTGTGTTGGGACAATATACATTGCTTTCATTGCTATATGATAAACCCTGGTAATAACTGTGGCATTCTGCACAACCCCTCTTAGTGTGTTCTAAGATAAACAAGTGTGCTATCCATGTTGCATTACACAGTTTCCTGTCCGGCAACACTGTTGCCAACCACAAAAACCACACTTGTTTACACTTTGACATGGTGCATGGTATGAATATGTAATCACTGCTGCTGCTCACTGTGCAAACACATGAACTCCATTTACTGAAGCCCACTGAATGGGTGTGCCTTCTTTGAAAGTAGGGCATCAGACTGATGCCTCGGTCCCCTGTAAATATCCACTGCCAATCATTGGCAGACCAGAGTTTCGCTGTGCCAACCCCTAACCGGGAAAAACTGAAAGACATTACATTACTATTTGTTAATTCTTTGCCCATGTTTTGAACTTATTTTAAGATCCAATGTTCTGTTTTCTAATACAGCCATTCTTTTCTTCATTTCTGTGATTGATGCAGCAATAGTTGAGAGAATTCAGAAAAAAAAACATATTTGCCTG
The DNA here is from genome assembly GCF_019279795.1 of Protopterus annectens. NCBI lineage: Eukaryota > Metazoa > Chordata > Ceratodontiformes > Protopteridae > Protopterus > Protopterus annectens. The sequence goes on along the minus strand of NC_056731.1, from coordinate 1,201,346,529 downwards.
CTGTGATGGTTCTGTGGCTGAGTTTAGGTCTTTGATGGTAATGATCTGGTCAGGTGTAGAACATGTATGCAAAACATTTTTGTTCATTAGAACAAATTTTATTTGAAATGATTTTTTTTTTCTGATGTTACAACACTTGCAAATTTATTTTTAGTAATTAATAATTCCATTAGTTTTTGTTGCATTTTTGGTCAATGTACTTAAGGTTAAGGATGTAGTGGTTCATCCAGCAATGAGAAAAAAAAAACAGTTGGCAGACTGATCTATTTAGAACACATTATGCAAGCAATAATGCCCAACAGAGTGTATGTTATTTAAATAATACCCACTCAGGGGTGTTCTGAGGGCCTCTAGACCCCGGGAGGTGTTATTTACACAATAACAGACACACCCTGGAGAGCATTATTGCATTTAGAGAATGAGCTATCTGTTAAATTATTTTCTATTTGTTTGATTTTTTTAAATTTTATATATATATATATATATATATATATATATATATATATATATATATACATACACATTTTTTAATAGTTTTATATAAAATAGTTCCTCCACCTAATGTATCAAACTCGCTGTAGTATATTAACTGTTGTTGAGGAGAAGTACTTTGCATACAAAATATGTTTGGATAAGTATTTAATATCTATATAAACTCTCTTTTTCTGTCTGGCACACACTCCATGCACACACACACACACACACACACACACACACACACACACACACACACACACACACACATACACACCTATAAAAACACAAGATTGCACTATGTTAGTAATGCCAGACACTACAAGTTTCTTACCGATACTTCTCAATTGTACAGATTTTTTTTAGAAAGTCCATAATTTTCTGCCTCATTTTTTTGGTGTCTTCCTCATAAAATTTGGGATTTGCTTTCAAATCATTGGAGTTGAAGTCACTAAATGTTGTTGTTGTCTTTTGGATTTTCCCAGTTAGGGGCTGCCACAGCAAAACTCCGGTCCGTCGGTCCGCTAATGATTGGCAGTAGATTTTGACAAATGCTGAGGTGCCAGCTCGATGTTCAGCCTTCAACAAAGTCATTGCCATTTACACATGTCTTTCGAACGCCCACCCAACCGTGGGGAGGACATGCAGACTCCACGCAGAAGGCACTCCCCGCACTCCAGCTGAGAATCGAACGGGAGAACCTCTTGCTGTGAGGCAACAACTCTACCACTGCACCACCACGGCAGAGTTGAAGTCACTAAATAATGAACTATATTAGAGATTCAGACTTTAATATCCTCCAAAAATGTATATAACATAAAGCCTGTTATTACATTAACTTTCTAATTGTATTATAGTAATATTTAATATATGTCCCTTTGAGCCTTTGCCCCACATTATTTTTGTCCTTCTCTGCATTTCTTGAGCTAACAGGTTGAAAGGTATGCATACCTTTTAATTTTAAAGAATGTGCATCTACTACTCGATTGATATCTCTCTCTCTTTTCTACACACACACAAACACACACACTGACTCACACTTTCATGCATGCATGCAAACAGAAAAATAAACACACAAATGCACACACTTTTCTATTTTTTTAATTATACATTTGTTTTCATTTTACACTTGATAATCAGCAAAAGTGTTGCTTAGCAAGTGTAAAACACAATCAATCTCCCACTTTTATGCTTGCATACACTCACACACACATAAACACACACACACACACACACACACACACACACACACACACACACACACACACACACACACACACACACACACACACGTGCGCGGGCATTTTTCAATTTTTTTTGCTTGGTTTAATTTTACACTCACTAAACAGCTGAAGTGCTGCTTAGTGAGTATAAAATATTGGTGGTTGTTATCTTTCTTTCAGTCCAAAATCCTTGGCATGCTGCTATGAAGTGGCAGACTCATTTTTCAGCAGGTGTTATCTGTACATTTACACTTTGCTGGAGAACGTTCATTCTCCAATCAGGGTGTTGATCTGCAGGTTGCCAATTCTTTAAATGTTTCTAATTCTTCCTTCAGCATTACAGTTTGCCTAAGAAGTATGCAGATGCTGCATTACATAAAGTCCCAGGATTTTGGGAAATTTTGAATAAAGCAATGTCATGAATGTGACAAAAATCCAGGTGATATACTGGATCAGAGTAGGAGTGTTGTTATCCATGTTGGATCTCCTATGAATGAGTCTGATGTTGTCTATGAGTCAGGTATTAGTACAGTGGCGGCTGGTGACTTCAACTCAAAGGGGGGGCTGCAGGAGACAACTGGATGGGTGGGGTCAATGGGAAGGGGTGTGACCAACTAGAAAGGGGAGGGGATATGATCAAAACCACAAAAACTAACTAAATACACTGCCCTGGGTGCCAAACTGTCATTATGAGAGTCCAATCAAGACAAAATGAAGTGTAGAAGAATAAAAATATTGCAATGTTCAATGCATTGGCTGCATGACAGCTTACTTAATATCTAGATGGAAACAAAAAGGTTGTGAGGCATGAAAAAATAAATTACTTTTTAAATACATTAATGGAATGCCAGTCAAAATCAAGTATAAGAAAAACAAGCAGCACTCAACTCAAACCACTTCTTGCACTGCAGTTCTAACTATAATTTATTTTTAGCTTTATTAAAGTACCAAGTAACATGCTGAAAGTAGAAATCTCTGAAGCCCCCACTTGTAAAAATGTTTCTTATCCAAAAAAAGACCTGCTGCCTGACAACTATCTACATGTTTCATGAGGAAAACATGATCAAAATAAAAAACGAAAAACAAACAAGAAATAAGTTCAAGATACATTGCTTAAAAGGATTACTGTACAGGTTATGGACCACACGACTGGCATTCTGTTTAGTTTACAGGTAAAGCCTGCAGAGATGACTGGAAGTCTCCAAGTGTAATGAGCTTCTTAAAATAATGTAATCCTGTCCTTTATTACAAATACTGTCATATGCATTTCAATACCCAAGGCTTATACATTATCTAGTTAAGTATTCTCTACATGGCAACAACAGAAAGACTTTTAATGTTGGCAATTCTTTAACAGTATGCTTATTAAAGCTTACTTGCATTTTATGATCTCAGCCAAGCTTACCTGATGGTCATTAAAGTATTGCTACTTAAACACAGAGCAACAGGCACTTTGAGTAATAAGCATAAATCAACAGTACAAAAAATATGACAGAAACCAGACCATTCTGCAAAAATCAAGGACAGATGAAAAGCCACTCTAGTACTTGTGTCTACCTTGGATGGGGGGGGGATACTCTGCACATTTACACTGCATAACTACTCCTTGCCTTGCTTCGACACATCCAGAGTCACTACATGGGGAGTGGGGTGCAACAAGTATGTCACAATTTGAAATGTCTCTGGCTGACTGTGATGGCCCTGACACATTTGTCATACCTCTCAACCTCAGAGCAAGAAATCTGGACAAAGCCATACAAAGAAGTGGGACAAAGGCCCAAAAATAAGGACAATTTTTAAATATTGCTCTTATAAACTTAGAAAGATAATAGAATAGGTCTTGCATTAGTATGAATTTTCTGAATGGTATGAAATCTGAAACTCAAATGTCTGTCATTATTTTCTAACTTCAGTCTTTAATGATTTGTCACTAATTTGCCAAAAAAACACAATGTTGCCAAAAAAAACACAATTTTATGAAAAATGGACCGAAAATGTGATGTAAAAATATAAAATAGCCACACAATACAGCTGGGGACCTGTCAAAGAAGGGACACTTTAATATTAATGCTGCTAACTTGAGCAGCTGACAAAATAAAAGAATCTACATGCATTTCTGAAATAAAAGTAATCTATAACTCTGATTATTACAGTTATTTCTTAATTGTAAACCCTCCATGTTTTCTTCCAAAATTGCTATTTTGCAGAGGGATTATTAGGGGGAAGAGCAACATTTTGAGCCAAAATCAGGGACAGTTGAGAGGTTTGGCTATGCCTAATTCTATAAAGCAATTTATTTGCATGTACCTCTCAACCTGTTAATGCAATAAATCTGGACAAGGCCAAATATATTGGGGGAACATATATACAGTACTAAAAATTGCTCTTGTATAAACTGAGACAGTTGATAGAACAGCATGCATTTTTCTGAAGGTTATGAAGTCTGAAACTCAGTGTGTCAGTATTTAGTGACTTAATTCCTAAATGATTTGCCAGAAAACCACAAATTTTATGAGAAACAAACCAAAAATAAGAAGCAAAATCTATTCATTCTTTGAAAATCTGGACAGTTGGAAGGTATAGTTCAGCTGGGGCTGTCTTTAAGTTTGCCACCCTTCCCCCTCACAAAATCATGGTTGAATGGAGCCTCCCCCTGCAGCCATTCCAATGATCCATTACTTGGCTATTTCACTCCATTTACCATAAACACTAATGTGCATACTGATTTACTTCTATGATGATTTGGACTTCATTTGAAAGTTTTATTTTGCATTTTACAGCACAAACACTAAGACATCTGCTAAACAAACTTAGCATTAAAACTTATCTGCCCTTGAAACTCACATTCATTGAAACAGCATTGAAACCCACATTCAAAGAAAATACATTTTACCAGTGGCAGAACTGCCCAGTTCAGAACATCTTTCCAGTAAACAATGAAACAAAATGCATGCACCCATAATGACAAAACTGCCTAGTTCAGAACATTTCCATCATAAAAGTCTATTCAAACTTCTATAGTCCACCATTATCAGTAAATATGCACAATTCTACAGTCCACCATTATCAGTAAATATGCACAATTCTACAGTCCATCATTATCAGTAAATATGAACAATCTCTGAAGAAGTAAAAAAGTCATCTAAATAATTCCACATTAAATAAATCTGTAACTAATGAAGAGGTTGCTGCTAGCAAACACCTTTATATTTCATGGTTTCATCAAAAAATAAAGTGTCTGATGCCCCTGAGGAATAAATTGCCTATATTACATTAAAAATGATAAGCTAGTAATATTGCAATAGAAAATGGATAGCAAACTGATAACAGGCTCATAGTTAGTATCTTAACTTTTTCAGTATGGCAGCATTCACCCCTTGTGGGAGTAGAACCAACAACCGTCTGCATCAAAAGCAAGTACACAACCTGTTGTGCTATTAACAATGCAAGCTGACTTAGCATAAGCAGCACTAAACGTCTCTTCCCCTAAAGCTCTCAGCTCCTTGTAAAATCTATTCAATACTCAACTGCATCTCAACTTTGCAACACAAGAAATCTGGAAAAAGCCAAATTTATTGGGGGGGGGTCAAAAGCCCAAAAACCAGGGACACATTAAACATTGCTTGTATAATCTTGGAAAGTTGCTAGAATAAAATGCTGTGTTACCACCATAAATTTTACTGCCAAGGTCCCTGTGCAAAAGAGTCAGAGCAACATACCACTATGCCAAATCAGCTGCTTTGTGAAAGAAAATGCTGTGTTACCACCATACATTTTACTACCAAGGTCCCTGTGCAAAACAGTCAGAGCAACATACCACTACGCCAAATCAGCTGCTTTGTGAAAGAGCAGAAGACTGAAACTTAAATGGCTATCATTTAATGAATTCAGTTCTCACCATAGCTGTCAACCTCTTAGCACAAAACACCTGGACAAACCCAGTAATGAGTGAATACAGCCCTCAAACATATTCAGTGAATTCAGTTCTTGCCATAGCTGTCAACCTTAGCACAGAAAACCTGGACAAAGCCAATAATGGGGTAATACAGTCCCAAAAATAAGGATACATTTCAAATATTCATCTTATAAACTTAGTAAATTGTTAGAATAAAAGGTTGTGTTACTATGTATTTTCTGAAGAATATGAAGTCTGAAATGCAAATGCCAGTCAATTTTACTTCTGATAGAACAAAAACGATTTTCAGCAGAGACCCAGGGAGAAATACTGCAGACACATGTCTTTGTAAAATGGCAGGACACCAGAGCAAATCCACACAAACACAGGGATAAGATGCAGAGTCCACACAGAAGGAACCCCAGCCAAGAATCAAACCAGAAAACCTATAGCTGTAAGGCAACAATGCTACCACTGCACCATCAAATATGTAAGGAATTAAACATTCAGAAACCTGAAGTCTGAAATTCAAATGCCTGTCAATTTTATTTAACATTTGTTAATCAGGACAGTCTTACTTGGCACAAAAAAACAATTTTCAGCAGAGGCCCAGGAAGAAATAATGCAGACATGTCTTTGTAACATGGGAGGACACAAAAGCAAACCCACACAAACAGAGGGAGAAGATGCAGACCCCACACAGAAGGCACCCAGCCAAAAATCAAACCTGAGAACCTGCAGCTGTGAGGCAACAATGCTACCACTGCACCATCAAATATCAAGCATTGCAGCATTTAGAAACCACAGATATTATGAGGAACAGATCAGATCAAATATGAGGCAAAAATCTGCAATTTTTTTACAAATGGTAGTGGGTAGGGAATTCAGGTCCTTAACACCTGCATACAAGGTACAGGGTTCAAGCCTGAGGTATTCCCTTCCACATTACCATGTGTTTGTTCTAGCCACCAGTATATAACAACTGGGGCATTTACACACACACACACACACACCATCTTACCTTCCCTTCCATAGTAGATCCCATCCCTTCATTCATAGCTGGTGTGGTGTGTTTGAGGAGATCACCAATGAGACTCCAGCCTGCCGACGTTGCAGTCCGGGTCTGACCTGTTGTTCCTAGCAACAGTCTATGCAGTTTAAAACTGCATAGACTTCTGGGTGCTCTGTTTTTCATGTTTCCCAGTCCGGACTGCTGCTGAGACAGTCTGCGTATGCTCCAGACTGTCCCAGCAGCAGTCCGTACTAGTGCGCATGCGAGAAAGTCTGCGATGTTTTAATTTTTTTTATCTTTTCTTTTTCGTTTTATTTCTTTATTTTACAGCTGAGGGGGCTGCAGTCCGGCAGTCCAATAGCACGGGCCGCCTCTATTACACATATAATTGTATATTGATTCCAAGTGGTAATATGTTAGCGATTCAGTGTTTCTGTGTAGATCACATGACATTTGAATAGCAAGACTTTCAGAATGTCATGCATTATAATTTTTCCATGAGCATGTATAGAGTCAGGCAAATATGTATTATTAATTGCACAGAAGTTTTCAGTTAATAAACACCAAAACACTATCATGTGGAAATATCATGCATGGAAATGTGATTGTATTCATATTGTTTGTCATAAGAGGATGCATTAGAATATAAACTAAAAATGCGTTAATTGTGGCTGTAGTGATGATCTATATAAGTCTGACATGTGATTTTAGACATACAGCCAAGAAAACGTCATATAAATATGTTTACTTAGATCATTGGATGTATAACAGTAACTGTTAATTGGGATGTAAGATGCTTATATTAACACTTCTATGCAGGCCAAGTGCAAATTACATTCTTTATTCAATTGGCTTGTGAGATGGAGTAAAAGCACTATTCAAAGCTAAGAATAAGGCATTCTGATAGTGAGGAAGAAAAAAATATTACAGGAATAATGCAAACCTACATCATAGATTAGAGACAGATTAATAGATATGTGCAGACAGCCAATGACTGACTAGTGTAAAAACTAGCAGATGAATATTTTAGGGAGAGGACACATTTCAGACATTGTTCAGGCAGAAGAAAGGTAGACTATAACCTGTAATATTATATCTGCGATGACTGATACTGTTAGATCTATGATGGAATTGATGTTAGGGACTAATACTCACTGAATGAATGGATTTGTTAGTATTTTTGGGATTCACACATAGTTTATAGAGGAGTGCACATCACTAAACATTTAAATTAGTTGGGGACATTCAGATATACATTTAGTGCAATATGGAAAGTGAAACTACAGATGGGATTCCCCACCTCAACTTATTCATATGTGACACTGTCACTAGCTCTGATTGTAACCCTGCACATGAAGTTATGAAAGCACCTTTCCTTAACAGTACAATTACATAACACGCTTAGACACACATACATATGCCATCATACACACACAACACAAACTATATCCAAAAAAATAGCCATTACACTAATCCTAACCAAAACACCCATTATAAGTGATGTATAATGTTTGCAAATGGGAGTGTGTCAGTATGGTTTGTGATGTAAAATGCTTGCAACTATGATTGTGTTGGTGTGGTTTATTTTCATTTGTATAAATGTATGATTGCCTACGCAGTAAGTGATGATTTAATGAAAATGTTTTTGTTTAAAAAAAAGAGAGCAAGAATTGTATAATTTATGTAATATTGCTTAGTTTATATGATATATAGCAAGATATGTGAAATATAATGTTTATTATGTTAGTATAGTTTGTTTACTGTATATGAATGTAAATTTGCCAATGTCACAAGTGATACGAATAAAACAAGAACAGCCAAGCCTTGGATGGATGAGAGCATAAATTTAATTGCACTGCATAACTAAAACACACACATAAGCAAATATAAAAATGGATAAGCACTTTCGGAGACTTCCTTCCTCAGATCACCATTCATAATAACCATGAGCAATAAATACAGTTCATTATCCAATCAAACAGTATCATTTGGACAGCACATCCTTCATTTAGAGTATTATTTGTCAGAAAGGATCAAGCCCTTTATCAAGTCAGAACCAATCATGACTCAATGTTTAGGCTGCAACCTCTCAACACAGATTTCAGTGGAAGAAATGCATTTAAACCATGGGCTTCATTGGTTTCTAAGTTGGCTATCCATTGTGCTTCTGCAACTTCAGTAAAGTTGCATATATCTCCTCCTCTTAAACTCAGGCTGCAAATCTGCAGTACTAAGAAAGAAAAGTTATGGTGAGGATAAATATCCTTATGTTGAAATAATGCATGCCTGTTGTTTTTTAACCTAATATCACTTAGGTGTTGCAGGGTGTGATCTTTCAATCTTCTATTTGTTTTGCCTACATAGAAACTAGTGCAGGCACTGCATCTCGTTAGATATGCAACATTTTCAGTACAACAGTCAGCATAAAGTTGTGGCTGATATACCTTCCCAGTAAGGGAGTGTATAAAGCTCTTAACGTTAGCAATATATTTGCATGCTTTGCAATGTCGACAACAAAAAGTCCCAACCCTATTCGAGGCAACAGAGGTTTTCGCAGATAGTGAATTGTTTTTGGTGAGAAAACGTTTAAGATTCATATTGTTTTCAAGAAAGAACCTCGGTGGCTCAACAACCACCAGTTTAATATTGTCATCAGTGGTCAAAATTTCCCAGTTCTTTCTAATTATATCATAGATTCCACCAATATCATTACTGTATTTAAGTGACAATCTGACTCCCATGTTAGTTTGTTCATTCATCTTCATCACTGGATTATGTTACAATTACAAACAAAAATTGTGACAAAATGAAGTATTTAACAACTTTTAAAACTGAGTATTCTTCTGACGGACACATTATTTCTGCCATTTTTCTATTTGACAATGCCAAAGTGTTTTATTGACTTTCATAGACTTTGAAAGCCAGCAAAACACTGTTCTCCTACATTTATTCTTTTTTTTTTGTTTCTGTAACTTGTAGTATATTGTACATGTGCAGCTGATAAATGCCCATGCACTACAAGGAATTATGATCAGGTCTCAATGATCTTAACACTGATTACATGTTCTCAACACAAATGCCAAAATCAGCCTCTTGAGCTTCACTCTCAAGGCAAATTTATTGGCATCCATGGCTGAAACACATAATAAGTTGGTTATGACTGGAGAACTGATCATGCTCTCTCATATTCCAAATTGCTACTTATAATCTTGTAGCACTAACAGAGAGTAATATCATTGCATATTAAGAAAGGTACAGTTTGGGGGTTACTTTGGACTTAGTTCTCAGCAAGGTAGAATGTGTAATACATGAGGTTGAGGTGGTAACATATATTGATACCTTTGTATGTCGCACTTCCTGAAGGCACAGCCATTTTACTAAGAGTGCAGGCAATCCCACTTCAACTAATGCAAAACTTAGATAAGAGTAATAACTAGTTTATTTTCAAATTACTAGATGTCAGTAGCATGGCAGACAGGCAGTAGAATGGTTTCTCATGACAGTTTACCAGTCTGGTTTGATACACTTTTCAATGACTGATACAACACTGACACCCTAAAAGATCACAACAGATGAGGTACACTGAAATGCATTGAAGTTTCTGGTACTATGCTGCATAGGAGGCTTTTGTGGACATTTTGGGGCATGGATGTGGTATCTATATTTATAAGTTATATAGTAAAACTAAACAGATTAGCAAGCCAACATAAACAGTGATATCCCTCCTAGCCACTTGACTTCAAAAGCTGATTATCTTTTTCAATGACATTAGCATTTGGTATGTCACTTTTCAATGGTGACCCTTCAAAAATCGTATCCAAATCTTTAATACTGCCTGTAAAGTAATCTAAAGCCACAATATAAGTTTAGTTCACTGGTTCTATGGGAAGAGATAAGATGCTCTGACTTCTTCTCAATTGACCAAGGTTCAGTTAGTGACCTCAGGACTAAAACAATTTGCAGAGGAGGATGAATGTGAAGGACTGGGTTGGCTTGCCATCCTGAGTTAGTGAAAAGAAATCAGTCAAGTCCCAGTAAAGACAAAGTACTGGACTACAGTGTAAAGTGGATTTGCAAGCATGAGCTTGGCCAGGCAATGCATGTATTCCAAATGAGTATCTTGAAGGTGCAGGAGTACACATGCAAATACAGCTCAGGATAACCTGGCTTTGCAGTACCCATGTCAGTCAACAGGGTAAAGGATGTTAGGAGGAGAAAAAAAAGAAACGCTTAACCTCAATGGGATAAAGGCCACTGCCCTTGGTTCTCATCTGTCATCCTGAGCAGCTTTCACTTCCTGAGGCAGGAAGGAATGAATAAGCTGAGCAAGAACATGGGAGAACTCTGGGCAAAATAAAGCTAACAAAATAAATTAACTAGAATCATTGACACTAACTACTTAATGATGGAATTAGGCACCATTCAAGCAATGAACACCTTATTTTGTCGTGCCTGCAGCAATCTGTGAAGTGTAATTACTATAATTTTAGTGACCATTATGCTCATCTCCCCAAGTTTGCAATGTACTGTGATGTCATCCTCTGACTTTGCCAGAATTTGACTGCTTTAGTCAAGTGAAGGCCATGGGTCTTACCAATTATTATTTGACTGCAAAGGGTGGTACGTGGCTTTTTTTTTTTTCATTGCAGTAGTAGGCAGACCCCGGAATTGCAGTGTATGTTTTCATTTCTCCATCCAACTCAAGTGTACCTTGTCATTGTTTGCAAGGTGCAAATGAGTTAGAGAAACAGTGGAAAACTGTGACTGCAGCTGTTGCGTTTAGTTTTTGATGGGTTTTAAAAGACTACACCCCTCCCACAGAATGGCTATTTTTACTTGCTCATGATAACTTCAAATAGGCAAAGTACAAATATATATTTTAACTGCAAATATTATTGCCATCTTTATTTAGCTGCAGTGCTTGTTTGACTTGTTCTTCTCTGCCTAACTACTGATAGTCTTGGTCTATGACTGATTTTGGACTGCAGTTATTAATTCAAGGTTTGGTTGCTTTGATTTTTTTAATCTTTTTCGTATATTGCATTTTGTTTTGTTTTCAGTTTTTTGTTCTTTTTGGAGCTTTAAGGGTGTTGGCTTGGATCAGTTAGAAAAGACGTTCTTTGTAGACAATGAATAACATCCAGCTAATTAGTGGGAGGAGCAGATAAATAGCATTCCACATTTAACTACAATTATACCATCGAGTTATACTAATGGAAAAAGGTCCGGTCGCCCGGACTTTTCCATTAGTATAACTGTCTCGCTATGTTAAATGGGTTTAACATGGCGAGACAGCTTTAAAATAAGCAGCGGAGATCTCAGTTGCTTATTTTAAAGCTGTCTCCCCATTTAACATAGCGAGAAAAAAAAAGCAATGGAGAAAGCAAGATCTCTGTTGCTTTTTTTGTTCGCTATGTTAAATGGGTGTAACATAGCGAGACAGTCTTAAAATAAAACGGACATCTCCGTTGCTTATTTTAAAACTGTCTCGCTATGTTAAACCCATTTAACATAGCAACAATAAAAAAGCAGGAGATCTTGCTTTCTTTGTTGCCCACAACTCTGATGTACTTGAGCGCGCGCAGTACATCAAAACTACCGCAGATGCCAGACATCTGCGGAAGGGCAGTAAACAGGCATTATACTATGCCATTATTTAAGAAAAGTAATAGTTTCTTTTCTTAAATAATGTCATGGTATAATAGCAATAACCCACTTCTGGGTGTGGGTAATGCTGTATTTATCCACGGTTGGCTTATCCCTCGGGACCAAACCACGCCAACCGTGGGTAAATCCAGCATTACCCACACCCAGGCGTGGGTTATTGCTATAATATTTAATGGCATTTTTATTTAGCTGTAGTTCATGTTTGACTTACTGTTCTCTGCCTGACTACTGATGATATTTGTATTTGATTTTGGATTGGAGTTATTCATTAACTCCTATGCATTTTGCTGCTACTGGCTGATGATATTTTCTCCATAATTATTATTTCTATCACTTATTTTATTTTATTTATTTATTTATTTATTTTACATTTGTTGACCAGGCATCTCCAGCTGAGTTATTGCCTTTTTTCAGCTGAGGCCTGGGGAGAAAAGCTCCAAAGATATACAATGCAATAAAAATAGCAATACAGATACATTTTAATAGAAATAGCAATAGGGAATTTTGGTAGTTAAAATATGTAAGCTACATACATGTATATTGTTGACAGATAAAACAATACTATAAACAATGTCTTGATACTGGTACAATAATGCTGATTAAAATATCTCTGTTTATACCTCTCTGATTGAATTCATCTGGCAACCAACAAAATTCCTGATTTTATGTATATATTCTGTATATATTACTGTAAGCTCTATTTTTAATACTGCATCTGCTTTTGTGCCAATTAATGTTTAATATTTTCTGTATCTATGTTCTTGTTGGGGCATTTCTCCCCAGGCCTCCACTGAAAATGGGCTCTTTTACGCCCAGTGGACTTTCCTAGTAAACAAATGAAATAAATAACTAAATAAATAAATACATTGATGGTTTTCTTGCTTCTATTTCTTATATTTTTCTAATATTGCATTTTGTTTTGTTTTAAGTTTTTTGTTCTTTCTGGAGTTTTAAGTGGTCTTGGCTAGGGGTCAGTTAGAAAAGAATTATTTTGCAGAGAGTGAATAACATCCAGCTAATTAGTGGGAGGAGCTGAGAAATAGCATTCTTCATTTGGCTACAAATATTTAATGGCATGGGTGGCCACGGAGATGCAGTAGTTAGTATTGTCACCTCACACCAAGAGGTTCTCCGGTTTGATTCTCAGCTCGGGAGCCTTCTGTGTGGAGTCTGCATGTCCTCCCTGCAGTCACGTATGGTCTCTCTGGGTGTTCCAGTTTCCTCCTACATTCCAAAGACATGCAGTAGATGGATTAGACACTCTAAATTGGCTGTAGGTGAGAGTGCGCCTGTGAGTGTGTGGTATGAATGAACTACCATGGCAGGGCTAGCCACCTGGCAGTGCAAATCTTGGCTCAAGATGATTGTCACTACTAAAGTGACACCCTGACCCATGTCCAAAATTATGAGGATGAATTTGGTGGCATCTTTATTTAGCTGTAGTGCTTGTTTTGCCTTGCTGTTTTCTGCCTGACTATTGCTGATCTCTGTCTGCGTTTGATTTTTCCCACTCACCTGCCTTATTGCTGCTATGCTTTTAAACTTAGTGGCTTTTGAATTACCTGCTCCTACTATAAATCTGATTTTGGACACTCCCAGTCTCATCTCATCATCTCATTCTACTGAACTCTTTGAAATCATCTGGGAAGGCCCTCTGCCTTAGTCTCTTAAACTTGAATTATCTTCAATTTCCTATATTCTCACTTACTAAAAAAATGCACTTTATTCAGCTGCTTTTACTGTATTTGTGCTTCTTCCTACTTTATCTTTTTGCTGCAGGTTCTTAAATCGTGGAGTTCCATTTAGTTGTTGTTGTTGTTGTTGTTGTTGTTCTGTCTTTCAGCTTTTCCCGGTTAGGGGTCACCACAGCGGAACTCCAGTCCGCTAATGATTGGCAGTTGATTTTTACGTGCTGAGTTGCCAGCCCTAATGCACAACCTTCAATGAACGTACGCCCATTCACGCATGCAGAAGACGCTCTAACTAAGAGTCGAACCGGTCAGCGTCTTACTGTGAGTCGACAACGCTACAGCAGCACCATCACCACAGAACTGAGTTGCATTTAGTCTGCTGTATTTATTACTGCTTGTTAGTAGCCTGATTACTTTGTAACAGTTATTGTAAGCCTCTTAGTTTGGATTTAAGTACTTGGACTCCAAACTAGTTATCTTACATAAGAAAGGTTTGTGGTCTACATTCTTGTGGCAGTTGAGGCAGTTTACACCATTCTGAGTTAAAAATTGCTGGTTGAAGGTTTATTGTGTCTGTTATTCTGAAAGCGCCTTAGTTCTGGTTTAAGCACTTGGGCTTCAGGCCAGTTATTTTACATTAAGATTTGTGGTCTACACTATTGAGGGAGGAAAGAGTAGCCTCCACCCTTCTGAGCTGGGAATTGCTGGTGAAGGCCTATTATGCCTATTATTGTAAGTGTCTTTGTTATGATTTAGGAATTTGGGCTCCAAATCAGTTATTTTACATTAGGAAGGTTTGTGGTCTACATTCTTGTGGCAACAGAGGTTAGCCTATGCACTTCTGAGCTGGAAATTGTTGGTTACATCCTATTATGCCTTTATTTGATTGAGTAGAGGGCTAATTGTTTAAAAATTTGAATCTCTGTGCCTGGGGCATTTGGCGACATTTGGAGACCACTCTACTAGAGAAGGAGAGTGTTGCTAGTTTCTACCAAACTCTGCAAAACCTAAGACTTACATTATCATATCCACTGTTTTTGTAATTCTTTTCTTGCATTGTTTCTGTCACAACTGCACTGAGCGTTTCTCCTTTGAATATCTGTAACTGGGGCATTTGAGGGAATCCATGTGAATGCCTAGGGCATTTGGTGATGTTTGAAGACCACTCTACTGGAAAAGTCAAAGTCAAAGTAAACTTTATTGTCATTTAGAACTACACATGTTTAGCCTAAACAAAATTTCATGCACCAGCTCAGTTCCTGAGATTACACAGAAAAGTGAAACAACGCATACAAGTAGAGGAATAAACATAACTAACAAATGCAATACTACTCCTAATACATGCAAGAAAGAGCAGAGACATTTACCAACACTCATATATGAAAAGAAATCCCAAGTTTAATTAACTGCCCTATTTAAAGTAATACAAAACAGGTCCCCTTCATAACACTGAAATTTCATAATGTTGAATTTCAAAACATTGAGACCAAAACATCTAAATCCCAAAATATTGAAAACTCAGAACATTGAAAGTGTGCTTCATAACACTGAAAACTACAAAGCATATGTAAATAACATCCTCTCCACCTACAGTAACACCTAACTAACAAACACACTTTCTACTACGTTTCTGCAGGGGGACAAGCCCCCCTGCATCCCCATACCCCCCGTAAATTAAACATACTAACTCCAAGATCGCACTACAGTGAAAAAAAAATTATTTCCTAATCTCACTGTATCACAATCACCGTACACTGAGGTTAGGAAATTAACTTTTTTCCATTGTAGTGTGATCTTAGAGTTGGTATATTTAATTTACGAGAGTTGTGGGGCATGCAGGGGGGCTTGCCCCCTGCAGAAATGTAGTCGAAAGTGTGTTTATTAGTTAGGTGTTGCAAGTGGAGGTGATATTATTTACTTGTGCAATGTAATTTTCAATGTTATGAAGCACACTTTCAGTGTTCTGAGTTTTCACTGTTTTGAATTTTCAATGTTTTGGTCTCAATGTTATGAAACTCAACATTATGAAATTTCAATGTTCTAAAGTATTTATTTTATTTTTATTTTTTATTTTATTTTATTTTACATTTGTTGACTGGGCTAGTCCAACTGGATATATGTCCATTTTCAGTGGAGGCCCGGGGAGAAAAGCTCCGCAAATTACAACAACATAAAAGGTCAAGACAAAGACAATAACAGTATAATTTGGTGCATAAGAAGTTTTAACAATTATAGTACAAGCCTAAGATTATATATTTTATATTTCAGTAGGAAAAAGGAAAAATTAATAGATGAATAAGACTAATACATTTGCATTAGAAATGTAGTACAAATCTTTATAACATATTACAAAATTAGATACACCTAGTAGTTTATGATAAGAGATACTAAGGTCTCACAAAAACCTAAGAAAGAAAAACACTAGAGATCAATAGATAGAGTATATAAGATCAGCAAACAAGGATGGATTTCTAGTGTTATTTAACACATAGGTCGTGATACTATATGAAGGTGTTTGATCATTCCACAGTATATACTGTATATACTATAAAAAAAGTAGACCCTACAAAACACACTACAGACTGAAATGCCTAAGTTATTTGTCTATTATTGTACTTGGGTGTGTTAAATAATATTGGCTATGGATATAATAAATAAATGTTGCACTTACTTGAAATATAGGTAAGTATATATTGCATAAATAAATAAAAATTGACTTATTGTGTGTCCAGGCCCTTGACACTAGTGCCTGAGTTCAGACGTACAATCACTGTAGGATAGAAACTGTTACTGAATCTTGTAGTCCTGCAGAGGATGTCGCGATATCTCCTGCCCAATGCCAGATGCTTAAATAGTCCATGCACAGGATGCGGTGTTGTCCTATATTATTTTAGTGGCCTTTCAGATGTTTCTTACAGAAAAAAGATGTTGTATCGATTGAAGACTAGAACTTGTTACCTTCTCTGTAACCTTTACCACTTCTCGTAGTTCCTTCCTTTCTGTAGCTGTGCAGCTTCCAAACCACACTGTGAAGCTGCAGATGAGTATGGTCTCTACTGCACCTATATAGAAGGTTTAGAGAATATGAAAAGGAAGCTTAGCTTTTTTCAGCCTTTTTAAAAAGTGGAGGCATTGGCACACTTTTTTGACCAGTTGGCTGGTATTTTCCAACCACGAGAGATCCTCTGATATGTGTACACTCAGGAATTGTGTACTCTTAACTCTCTCCACACTCTCACCATTGATCATGAGCAGTAGGTGGTTTGTTCTCCTTTTCCTGAAGTCAATGATAATCTCTTTCATCTTGCTTACATTCACGTCAAGGTTGTTCCCATAACACCAACTAATCAGAGATGCCACCTCCTCTCTGTATGCCCTTTCATTCTCCTTTGTGATGAGCCCCATGACTGTGGTGTCATCAGCAAACTTGATGATATGGTTGGAATTGTGCTTAGCATAGCAGTCATGAGTCAAGATGGTGAATAACAGTGAGCTGAGAACACATCCCTGTGGAACCCTCGTGTTAATCATGATGCACTTTGATGTGTTCTTACCTGAACATGCCCTCTGTGGTCTCCTAACCAGTAAGTTCAGGATACAGTTACAGAGATGTTTACTGATTTCTAGATATGCCAGTTTTTCTATCAGCTGCATTGGTACCACCGTATTAAATGCAGAACTGAAGTCTATGAACAGCATCCTCACATAATTGTTTGAAGAGAGTGTTGCTGGTTTCTGCTAAACTCTACAAAACCTAAGACGTACATTATCATATCCACTGTTTTGGTACATCTTTCTTGCATTGTTTCTTTTACAGCTGCATTGAATGCTTCTGTTTTGAATATCTGCACTTTATGACCTTTTTGCAGTCTTTAATTAGAACTATCTTGGCTCTACTTTAGTGAGAGTAGTGGGGAGCTGTGTCATTTTCTGGGCCAGGACTGTGTAAATGAAAGTCTAGTGTGCTGTTTTTGATTGGCCACAGGTCCTCATTTGTGATTTATTTATCAAATCTCCTCTGTTATTTAAGTGCCTCAGTTGCACAATGCTTGGCTCATAACCTACAAGCAAGCTAATACTTAGATTATCATATCCATTATTTTGGCACTTCTTATTTGCATTAGTTTTGTCACAGCTGCATTAATTGAGTGTTTCTGTGTTGAATATCTGCAATTTTTGACCTTTTTACAGTATTTAGTTAGAACTGCTGCTCTCCACTTAGAGTTGACTCACAATGATCTCTGTAGTCACCAGTATCTTACAGCATAATTTCCCCTTGTAATCTGTGTAGATGCCGATCTCTTACAGTGTAAGTTCCCCTTAAAATAACCTTACTTTCTCGACAGATATTTTTAACTACTAGAGCATCTAGTGTGTCCATAGCTGAGTGTTGATCATCAGGTTCCTTGTCTTATTGACCTATTCAAATTTAAATTTCCCTCTCTCCTCTCTAATAGATCAGTAGCCATGGAAATGCACTTCCCGAATCTCTCTGTGGCCATTCCGGTTGAAATGAGTATTCTGAGGTATTGTAACAATTTCTTTGTGTACACAGACAACCGACCTATTCTAAATAAAACAGATAAAGTATGTGAGACGTGTAAATACACTCTAACTCTGGAGGCAAAAGTCTCTCACAGCCAAAACTAATCCTATAGAAGTTGTCAGTAATACTTGCCCAACATCTATTGGACAGGGTGAAGACCCTACACATAAAACTACTTATGCTGAGGTGCTAACGGTTATCCTTCCTAAAACATGAAGACCTCCTGCACAGCACAATCAAAAAAGGGTCCTTAGCTATCATGTAAACATTTCATTAAAACACCACCCACAGCTCCAGATAGTAACATTGTATCGAGTGCCTTCACTGCTAAATCCTTAAGGCAAATGAGCACACAGCCACATTTCCTGGTCTTTGGTGATTCTATTAAAACAAAAGAATTTACTAGTAAAAATACCCCCCCAAATTTTTCAATATTAAAATTTTTTCCAATTGTTGCAGTAATTGGGTTGTTTATCTTGTTATATGCACATGTTCAGCATTCTATATAGGTCAGACATCACGCCCTTTTAGATTTCGTATATCTAAATATCTTAGCAATGTAAGAAATAAATGCCAGTCCAATGAGTTATACAAGCATACTGTTAAACATCCCACAGCATGTTTCAAATTCATAATTATTGATAAAGTTTTAGGTAATAGGAATCTGAATGTTGGTTGGCATGACATTTTGAATAAAAAAGAAAGAACCTGAATTGTTAAACTTGGTGTTTTTTTTTTTTTTGTTCCCTGGAATGAATGAGCACCTTTAAAATGTAATTAAACTAATTAATTTGAAGTGTCGACCTATTAATTTGTACTGAATATATATGGTGTTAAATTAATGTTTGATTATACAATACATTGAGGAAGACCATTGGGTTGAAACCGGTTTGGTTTTTCATTTTAGTGTATTTTTACACTAATATGTTTATTGATTAAACAATATGATGAACCTCTCATAGGAGTGCTGGCTGTTTTTTTGTGTTTCTATAGTGAGGCACACTGATGTCCCTCTCACCAAACTAAGGACAGAGTCGTGGTTAGCTGCCTTTCCAAGACTAAGATTCGTCAAGTCATACAGGGGCTCATCTCATTGAACCACAGGTGCCAGTATGACTCTATGGATTTTAATGATCTGAGACTCACCTTCCTTGACTATCTGAAGCGAGACATGATTGAGCTCACTGATTATGTGTCTCAGGCTGAAATTATCTTAGCAGTGAACCGCAAACTACCTTCTCCAATGATGATGCAACAGAAAATTATTGATTTTAACAACTGGTTTAGCTTCTGGTGTCAGTCCAAGAGGCTACAATATCTGACAACCTGGGAGGACATAGTTGACAGACCATGCTGCTTTGCCAGGGGATAGCCTCCATTTATTATTGCTAGGCTTTTGGATATTGGCAAAGTCCTTTTTCAACCCCATGGTACATTTTTCAGGCAATGCCAAACTGATAAACGGCCTGATTTAACTAAACCTATGAAGGAATATCTGAAGGGGATGCTGCTCACTGCTAGAAGCCTTAACAAGAAACTCCAATCCCTGTAAGCCTTCCCCTCCCTGGACAGTGTAGATATCTGTGTAGTAATGGAGACATGGTTTAAAGTCATGGAGAGTACTTCAGCAATGCAAGGTTATAATGCTAGTTGCATCTTTAGATAAGCTACTGCACAGTAGAGAACTAAAATGGCGGACTCTCAGTCTATAGTAAAACCAGCCTGTCATCCATACTATACATGTGCAACTCACCATAAGCTGGGTCTTGTACTATATCCCTGCAACCTATAAGTCCCCCTTCATGTCCCAGGAAATCCATACTACCTATCTCAATGTACTAGACTCCTTCATCATTCAACCCAATATGATAGTCATAGGGGATCTCAACTACCCCTCTGTAGATTGGGAATCCTACCCCACGTCTAATGCACATGCCCAGCAATTCCTCAACTTTTTTAATACCGACATTTTGGAACAGTTGGTGCCATACTCCTACCAAGGTTACAAGGATCTTGCCTTCACAAACATGGGGGCTGATGTTCCTCACCCAATGTAATATCTTTGCTCATCAGATCTGACTATAAGTTAGTATTGCCTGAAATAACAATTAAATCCTGGGATCCGGTGAAACAAAAAACCTTTAGAAACTATTCAAGGGTTAACCTCTATTTACTAAGTGACACCTTGGCTAAATTCCAAGCACCCACAAACCCAGTATACACCATAGTATATGTTGAGTTATTTACAAAATCTCTGTACAGACATATTGATAGCTGTATAGAGCAAGCTGTGCCCACTCATATTAAAAATAATACAAACTCAAAAGGCAAGCCACCCTGGTGGAGTGCCAATATTAATCTATTATACAACAAAATAAAAAAAAAAAGTATTGGCCAAGCATAGGAGGAACAAAGCCATAAAAACTAGAAGTCCACTGACCAACCTAAACAGGTAGCTGGGAGGTTTGATTAATACTTCAAAGGCTAAATTTGAAGAAAAAGTAGCTTCTAAGGCAAAGGGTAACACAAAGCTTTCTACAGCTATGTCTGTAACTTCATGGGTAATACACAACAATGCAAGGAACTTATTGTAAATGGCATCATTCAAATTGAACAAGAGGCTATTACCAATCTTTTGGCTTACAGGTTCATCTCAAATTTCTCTCACAACTCCCCCCAGTAATCCAAAGGAATTACCACATACCTCAATTCCCCAACCTTTACTAGGAACAGGTCATCAATGCACATTCCAGTGTCAAAAACACAGCATCAACGCACTCCAATAACATCCCAGGATGCTTAATAAACAGCACAAAACATGACATCTCTGGTCCATTTGAAAAACTTTTAAACTGGAGCCTACAGTCAGGTTCTGTGCACAAGGAATGGAAGATGGCTATAGTCATTCCTGTGCACAGAGGAGGTCCATTTACTGACCCCAGTAACTACAGGTCAATAAGTCTGACTAGCCTCATATGTAAGGCCATGGAAATAATCATCATGTACATGATAAATGAGGACATAGGTAACCTACAAATGCTGGACCCATCTAATTTTTCTTGTTAAAGGAAGGTCATGCCTATTACATATGGTGGACTTTTTTGAGAGGGCCACCAAAGCATTGGATCAAGGCAAGACTGTGCACTCATCTTACTTTGACCTAGCCAAGGCTATTAATACAATACCCCACTCAGGCATTATAGACAAACTCACTAATTTATATATAAACCCTTTTATCACCCCCTGGATAGCCAACTGGCTCACTGTTGGGACTCAGGAGATCAAAATAGATGAGACCACCTCCACCAAGAGGCCAGTGACTAGCGGAGTCCCCCAGGGCTCAGTACTGGGCCCGCTCCTTTTTGACATCTATTTATCTGAAATCTAAGCAAATGCAGAAGTTTTATGGCTTACTAGGTTTGCAGATGATTAAAGCTGGGGGTTATCATCAACTCCCCTGCAGACAATAGCGTTCTTCAACAAGACCTATCACTGCCTAGAAAATGGTGCTAAAGCCATGGTCTTAAACTCAATGTTAAGAAATGCAGAATTGTACCCTTTGGGATGTTAACCATCCCAGCTAATTACCATGTTAATAATACAGCCCTAAGAGTCGACCAAGTGGTCAGGGATATGGATACACAAGTAGACAGTAGCCTTACCTTCAACCACCATGTGGCCTCAGTGGTGAGTAAATCCTTTTATGTTGCAGAACTTATAAGTAAGGGCATGGCATCTAAGTCCACTGAGGTCATTATCCCCATAGAGTACAATGCTCTCTTCAGTATGTACTTGACCAGGCATATGCAACAACTAAAACGACCTCAGAGGTTCCAAGACATAACAAACCTGCTTTATGCAGAGTGCATTAAAGCCCTTTTCCTCTACTAAATCTCCTATAGATTGCTGACAGGTGATCTATTCCTGCTTTACAAGGCATCCACAAACCCCATACTTATGAATCTTCTGCATATTTGTACATTAAACAGTACCAGAAATGCAAGGTCTAAGTACATGAATTTTGTCCGTGACTTAAAAAGAACATGCTAGAGACAAAAATATGTACCGCAGAGACTGTCCTCCAATGGAAAAGGCTTTTCATCCATGTAAAGCTGGCTTCACCTATTACCCAGTTTAAATGCAACTTAGACCAGTGGATGAGGAATAGAGAATTTACACCATATCTGGCACCCATTTCCCTTATGGACAGATGGAGCTTACAAATGCCTGGCCCTCAATGTCCTTTATGGATACAGGACATCATTATTCTTTCAGGAAAACTTGGCTAGGCTTAGAAAGGCCCCCTGTATCATTGGCCTAGTAACAATCTATGAATCTAGGATCCTGTTAAGTTAAAGAATAAAAAAATCAGCTGAATCTTTCAGCCAATGTAAAGGATCTTTCTTTAAAAAAGTTAATTTTTTTTGTTTGTTTGTTCCAACTTTGTTTCCATAGACTATAGAAACATTCACTGGTAAACAGCAGATTATGGCTGCAAATGAGCATAGAAGCACGAAGTTGAATGTTATAATTATAATTATTATTTCTTCTACTTTTCTGAATAAAACATTTGACATGTACACAGATGGTTCTATTTTGACAATAAAAATGAGGAGGCGTGGTGTATATGTATGAATGACAGCTTCAGGTTGAAATATTCTATTTGGTCGTTTGGCTGCCTAACCATCATTCCAGTCTTACATCAGAGGGATACACAGATGGTGACTTTACTGGCAGGCAGCAGGTGGGGAAACCACAGGGTAAATATAATCATGTTCAAATTATCACTATAAGGTATGTGACTGGGGATATACTGTCTATCATCACCAAATTTTACTAAATTACTGTGGTTATTATTTTTCAATTTCTTCACAAACAAGCCTTAGAGGTGTATTAGAAGGTGGTTATGCTTTTTGATGTGAGATATCACAGTGGCAGTATGTGTGTCTATAAACAACCAGTCATTGGTTTACTCACTCTCTTGATAATGAAACTTCAAAGAGATTCACAAAAAGTGGTACGTGGTTATCTTTTATTGACAGAAATGAGGAAATATAGGACTAGGGGAAAGTTTTATATACATATAAATGTATGTATGTATGTATGTATATATATATATATATATATATATATATATATGCAGCACATTGTTATTTATTTCACTTTCTTCATAAGAAGGCTTCAGAACTGTTCACTTAATGTGAATATATTTTGGGGTGGGTTGAGAAAGCATGCTGTCCAAGGAGGAATAGGATAATACCAGAATCACTGTTGAATGAGCTGATATGACTTGCCATGGCGGCAGTCTATATGTCAATGAGCAACAAGCAGAGGTACATCATTGTGATCATTATTTCAAGTTGTGCACCTTGTTAGAAGGAGCACATTCAACAGAAGCAGTATGTATGTGAAAGAAGTTGAAGTTTTGTTTGTACTTTTAGAAACATAATGACACAAACCATGCTGGCTTTCAAGTTATCACTGTACATTTATTATAATGGTTTCACTGGTTATGCCATCTTCAGTGGGGTTACGTTTGCAAGGTTATCATGCATATGCAAGCTATACCACTGGCAACTATGATTAACATGGAGAGTCAAACGTCTCTCACAGGCATGCTTTGAACAGCTAATAAAATCTATAAATTTGCTGTGCACTGGATGAAATAGTGGCAGTTATATCATAGCCTCATAACAGTTATATATAGATTAATACGTTTTCATATCTTCTATCAGAGTGCTGGTAGCCTATGTTCCTGACCCACCAGCTGGTCAATATGGCTTTTCTTTCAGGCCCTTGGTGGTCTACTTTCTAGAACCCCTGATGGACGAATTTATCATACCCATGGTGGTATACTATCCTGATTGTGGCCTCCTACTGCAAATTGTTGGATCTGCTACTGGTACATCCTGCACATATTCAGTTTAATTTCTGTTTAACTGCAATGTTTCCATTTAAATTATTTAACTCATAACATTTGAAAAATAGGAATGTGCTCATCAGTACAAAATTGTTTATTTTGACTTTCAGACTTTAACCTTTTGTTTGGCCATAAGACTGTCCTTTTTTGACATTGACTATCATTTTAACTTTCACTGGTAAACAGTTCCACATTAATTTAGTACTTTGTGAGAACCATCGTATGTCCATTGTTGTTCTAGAGATTTCTCCAGTTAGTCTCCATCTTCTAGTGTGGGTAACCCTAGCAGATTCAGACCTTTGCTTCTGACTGCTCTAATCACCTTTCATTGTCACACAGAGAATTATTTTTTTTATCATTCTTTCTGTATAATACTGTATGTATGCAGACATCTATTCATGCTTCAACATAAATGTTTTTTTCATAAACATTATAAGTCTTGCATTTGTCATCTAATCTGACTTCAAAACGAGTGAACCATATTACATGTTCCATTAGTTCCTCCGTTAACATTAGAATGAGGGGAAAATACTTGCAAAAGTAGTATAAAAATGCTGCAGACATAAGATTTGAAAATGATAGTTTATTCAATAAGAAATAAGTATGTGAACTGAGTACACTGAATTTGAAACATTGCCACAAACTGGATGGCAGATAATCATCGAGGGACAAGCCGTAACCACACTCGCAGAATATTTTCAGTCTGCACACTGAGAAGGTTTTTCTGTCTGCATATGATGCTTACAGTTTGGAGTGCATGCAGTTGCCACTGTTTGTACCTGATTGTCATGTCACAATATATTACTTATGATGATACAGTATTTACAGCTCAGAACTGAAAAAATGGCACAAACAAGTGGTGACATGAAAATGTGTTATTGTGTAAAAAAGTGCAACAAAATGATGTGTATATAAAAGACAGCAAAATAAAGTGCAAATATAATTTCACTTCCTACCTAGTACTGTGCTGAAATTTATGAAAATGCTAATTTCTGGCAATGGCTTTGCCTGAATTCTACTTAAGAAAAGATGGGCAACCTCACTGTAAATCGTACTTAAACTACATCATTAAGAAACAATAAGAGTCTAGAATGCAGAAATTCTTGCTTCAGTGTTCACAGCAGACCAAATTAAACAGATTGCAGTTGTGCGAAATCAGCATAGGTAGACCTTTAGAATAACATAGACTGTTCACACTCTACTTTATCAGTAGCTTGAGAAAAATGGATTTATGGTGAATTAATTGACAGCCTCTGAGAATCCCATAAAAATAGGACACTGAGTGGATGAAATGTAGTTGCTGAAAACAGCATCCCTTCTTTACTGTTGTGTTATGGGCTCTACCTGCTCTGAAATTACTTGCTCTGCAGTTAAAAATTGAAGGCAGCTATTGCAGTTTGAAGGCGGCCACTGCTCTGGAGATCTGTTTAAATGTAGGTCATCACAGAAGTGCACCATTATCTATAAGTTTCTGTGGGTGGAGAGAGAGTACTGCTTGCAATGAAGGCAAAACCAAAAAGCAGTACATCTTAATAAAAGTAGTTTTTTAATGGATATGCTGTTATTTCAAATTAGTAAATAATAAGGGAATTAGTAAGAAAATTATGCATTTGATTTTCAGTGTTTCATTTAATTGTACTTTGAATACTGTTTTTCTCAGATTTACATAACTGTTTTAAATGCGAGTTTTTAAGCAGAGCACACTGCTGAATGTGAAGTCAAAACTATTGTTTTTTTTTCGATGATTTTAAGTATTTCTCACTGCTTTATCATTGTAATGGCCATGAGGCATCATTATATGTTTGGTTATTACAGCAAATGCTGTCTTATTTATATTCTGCTTCGTAGGAGCAGTCAGCTTAATGAAACCTTAGAACTTAACGTGTGTTTGCACGCAGGATGCAGTCTGATCCTGAATTTGCTCTGAAATAGGAGTGTGAATTCACGTCTTTGTTCATTATTAGTAAGTTAGGTACAGATTTTATGCAGTGTGAAACAGCAACTTAATTGGACAAGCCAATGCTGAGTGTCTCTTTTAATATTCTATTGAAGCTGAGCTACATTTTTATCAGCCTATAAAATATTTTGAATCATTAACAGTTTTTTTTTGTTTTCCTTAATGGTCATTCCAGTGATTATCACTTATTTCTTTTGATTGCATGCACTGAGGGAATAAAAGGCAATGAGTCTCATGACAAATATTTTAATCTGAGAAGGTGTGTGGTGATATATGTGCTGTACTAAATTTATTAGTAAATAAAGTAAAATAGGGAGGGTTGTTTGCAGTATTTTTGTTAAATCATGATTTTGAAGTTAAAGGAAATAATAACCATTCTATTTACTATTTTAATAAAACATGTTATTCACAGCATGGAAAATCAAAGGCCCAAAATTAAAGGCAATTTTTAAGTAGTCATCTTGTTTTAGTTTGCTATTTCAGTCTCGCAGCCATCCAGTAAAGTTCCACTATTAAACTATGGTTACAAAGTAAAATTACCAGTACTCCAACAGACACAATTAGTGTTCCAGGAGCCCTGACTACAGCCCAGGTAACCTGAGTTAAATTAGAAACCTGAACATCTAAGGTGCTGGCGAGTGGAGGGGGGGGGGTGGATCTGCCTATCTTGAAAGGGAGGAAATTCATATGGACATACCTCAAGGCTTATGTCTGGCAGAGATCAGGGACACACATGGATGGAGTTTTGTTCAGTAGGGCATTAGCTGAGTTTCCATGGTGGCAGGATGATATACCAGCATGTCTATTATATGTTTGTACCAAGACTGTATGTGTGTGCATGGGGGAAGGAACTTAGACATAACAAACAAATTATCTTTGGCAGCATTATGACATCTCCACAAGATGCTTCACTCACCTAACTGACCATGAACACCCACTGGAGAAAATCTGCATGGGGCTAGTTGGATCTGATAGATGCATGCCTCTCAACTTCTTTGCTCAAGAGTAATGGACAAAGTCAAAATGAAAAAGACGAAAGGCCCAAAAATCAAGGGTGATTTTCAAATATTACTCTAATTCTCATAAAAAGTTAATAGCTCAATGAGTTTTATATTATCTTCCGAACATGTTTGGGATTATTGATTGACTGTAACCCTCAGTGATTTATATATATAAAAAAAAAGATATGACAGACAGGGCAAAAATATGAAGCAAAAGAGAAGCATTCTGCAAAATTTTGTAGAGTTAAGTTTTTTTTTCTAGCCCTGGTGAATGAGGAGAGGCTCTTGGGAGCAGATGATCAGTGTGCGTGTTTGTGTGTGTGTGTGTGTGTGTGTGTGTGTGTGTGTGTGTGTGTGTGTGTGTGTGTGTATGTGTATGGAGGTATTTATGAAAAAGTAATAACATTTGGCCAAAGCTAAACTGAAATTGACCCCATGGTCCCTCATGCAAAAATAGATCCTTCAAGGAAGGAGACTTCCAAGATTTTGGAAGTGATTTTTTGAATAGAACAGTGTGAAAGTGTCCTGGTTGGCTGAGAAAGTTAGTACTATATGTTTATTGGTTGCTTAAAAACAATAAAGTAATTTTAGGAGACAAATTTATTTACTTATTTATACTTTGTTAACCAAGTTAGTTATCTGGTCTGGGGTCTCTTTCCAGTCATGATCCAGGCAACCATGACAAAGATGATAACAAGAAAGAAATGCACTCAGGAATACAAATGATATGGCTTTAGCATAAATCTTACTATATGATGATCACCCACCACTATTTGTTGTCCTCCTACATTGTAAAACAATATTTTACACAAAGTTTTGGAAGAAAGGCTCTAACTTTAACAGCTTTGTGGCTTTTTCTTGTGCTAGATATAGTCATTTTTCTTTATGTCTCCTCATATTAAAGTCACTTTGTTTGTTTTAACTGCCATGACCTCTTGAGCTTCCTTTTAATATGAAGCTAAGCCTGCTTTGAGTTATGTTCTTACTTTCATAGAAGCAGGGTGTGAGTAAGTCACATTTAAGATTATCTTATGGAACTGATTTTCCTCAGCGCAATTTTTATCTTACCCTAATATTTTGTAGCCTCACAACTGGTATCAGGAAGTGCAAGAGATAAAGCTTCCTGCATTGTGTTTAGGATCATAGGATCATCGGATCATAGGAAGTTACTAGGCTATTGGCCCTGAGGCCCTTATAAGCCTAGCCAAGAGTTTAGCCCATGTTAGACAATTCAGCACCCAGAGCCCCTGTCCAGCAGGGACACAGGTAGAATCCCAGGAGTATATTTTCCCATCCAGTTATCCAGGTTGTGCTTAAAAAGGGATAATGAGTTACTCTCCTTGACGTGGAGAGGGAGTTTATTCCACAAATGGGGGAGTCACTGGGACACACATCTGTCTTGCCAACAAGTCCTATTGATATCAAAGACCAGGTTGAGATCCATGAGCTTCTAGAGTGGAGCTGGACTTACTGACACACAGCAGTCCCATCAAGGCGGGGTCTGAGATTGCTTTGCATGCCAGACAGAGGTCACCTCTGAGGAGTCTGTATGAAACTGAGTAGAGGGACAGGGCTTTTAGCCTATCTGTGTAGGGTAGGTGTTTGAGGCCCTGGATTCTCCTGGTGAGGAACCTCTATGGTATCTCCAGCTGCTGCATGTGCTTTGCGAGGTACATGCCGAAGTGGGCGTTGTACTCAGTAATTGGCCTTATAATGGAAGAATACAGGGATCATATGATCTCTTTGTCCCTGGATGAGATACCCTTACTTATGAGGTGCGACATGCAGAAAGCATTCTGTAGAATGGAAGCAACATGGTGGTCAAAAGTCAGGTTGCTATCAACCTGGGTGTCCAAATCCTTCACTACTGATTGTGTACTTAGGACATTGTTATTAATGTGATAATATGTGGGGACGTCACTCTCCCCAAAGGGGATGATGATGCATTCTTTGGCATTCAGCTTGAGGCCATGTTTCTGGCATCAGTCATTTGTTTGGGTGAGATCTTCTTGAAGGACGTCCACATCACTTGGGGAATTGATCACTGCACCCAGCTTGCAGTCATCTGCAGACTTGATCAGCTATAGCCCACTGGTTTTGGCCTTCACCTCAGAGAAGTATATCTCGAATAACAGAGGCCCCAAGACTGATCCCTGGGGGTATGCCACTCATTACGGGTCTACTGCTTGAGGTAGCTTCCCCTATTTTGATTAGGTGGGTTCTATCAGTGAGCCAGTATGGTAAATGGGGTGAAATAGTCAAGTAATGGTTCACTGGAATGGTTGCAGGGGGGAGGCTCCATTCGACCCTGATTTTGTGAGGGAGGAAGGGTGGCAAACTCAAAGACAGCCCTGGCTGAACTATACCTCTCAACTGTCCAGATTTTTGCTTTTTATTTTTGGTTTGTTCCTCATAAAATTTGTGGTTTTCTGGCAAATCATTTAGGAATTAAGTCACTAAAGAATGACAGACACTGAGTTTCAGATTTCATAACCTTCAGAAAAATGCATGCTAAAGCAAGATGTTATTCTATCAATTGTCTCAGTTTATACAAGAGCAATTTTTAGTACTATTTATATGTTCCCCCAATATATTTGGCCTTGTCCAGATTTCCTGCATTAACAGGTTGCAAGTTACATGCAAATAAATTGCTTTATAGAATTAGGCATATCCAAACCTCTCAATTGTCCCAGATTTTGGCTCAAAATGTTGCTCTTCCCCTAATAATCCCTCCGCAAAATGGCAATTTTTGGAAGAAAACGTGGAGGGATTACAATTAAATAACTGTAATAATCAGAGTTATAGATTCCTTTTATTTCAGGAATACATGTAGATTCTTTCATTTTGTCAGCTGCTCAAGTTAGCAGTACTAATATTATAAAAGTGTCCCTTCTTTGACAGGTTCCCAGCTGTGTATTGTGTGGCTATTTTATATTTTTGCATCATATTTTTGGTCTGTTTTTCATAAAATTGTGTTTTTTTGGCAACTTAGTGTCAAATCATTAAAGACTGAAGTTAGAAAATAATGACAGACATTTGAGTTTCAGATTTTATACCCTTCAGAAAATTCATGCTAATGCAAGACCTACTATTCTATTATCTTTCTAAGTTTATAAGAGCAATATTTAAAAATTGTCCTTATTTTTGTGCCTTTGACCACTTCTATGTATGGCTTTGTCCAGATTTCTTGCTCTGAGGTTGAGAGGTATGACAAATGTGTCAGAGCCATCACAGTCACCCAGAGACTTTTCAAATTGTGACATACTTGTTGCACCCCACTCCCTTATGTAGTGACTCTGGATGTGTCCAAGCAAGGCAAGGAGAAGTTATGCAGTGTAAATGAGCAGAGTATCCCCCCATCCAAGGTAGACACAAGTACTACAGTGGCTTTTCATCTGTCTTTGATTTTGCAGAATGTTCTGGTTTCGGTCATATTTTTATACTGTTGATTTATGCTTATTATTACTCAGAAAGTGCCTGTTGCTCTTGATTTAAGTAGCAATGCTTTAATGACCATCAGGCAAGCTTGTCTGAGATTGTAGGATGCAAGTAAGCTTTGATAAGCATACTGTTAAAGAACTGCCAACACTGAAAACCTTTCTGTTGTTGCCATGCAGAGAATACTTACATAACTAGAGAAAGTATAAGCCTTGAGTATTGAAGTGCATATGGCAGTATTTGTAATAAAAGACAGGATTACAGTATTTTAAGAAGCTCATTACCTTTGTTAGAGGCTTGCAGTCATCTTTGCAGGCTTTACCCATAAACTAAACAGAATGCCAATCTATCATGTGTAGTCCATAACCTGTGCAGTAATCCTTTAAGCAATTTATCTTGAGCTTGTTTCTTGTTTGCTGTTACTTTTTACTTTGATCATGTTTTCCCTATGAAACAAGTAAATAGTTATTGTCAGGCAGCAGGTTTTTTTTGGATAAGAAACATTTTTACAAGTGGGGGTATCACAGAGACTGCTACTTTCAGCAAGCTACTTGGTACTTTTATAAAGCTGAATATAAATTATAATTAGAACTGCAGTGCAAAGAGAAGTGGTTTGAGTTGAGTGCTGCTTGATTTTCTTATACTTGATTTTGACTGTCATTCCAGTAATGTATTTAAAAAGTAATTTATTTTTTGTTTTATTTTTTTCATGCCTCACAACCTTTTTTTTCCATCTAGATATTAAGTAAGCTGTCATGCAGCCAATGCATTGAAATATTTTTTTCTTCTTCTACACTTCATTTTGTTTTGATTGGACTCTCGTAATGACAGTTTGGCATCCAGGGCAGCATATTTAATTAAAGTTACATTTTTTTGTGGTTTTGAGAATAGCTCCTCCCCTTTCTAGTTGTCTGCAACCCTTCCCATTGACCCCACCCATTCAGCTGTCTCCTGCAGCCCCCCTTTGATTTGAAGTCACCAGCCGCCAATGCCAACAACTCTGACACCCTAAAAGCTCCAAAATGCATCCATACAATTAATGTGTCCCATAATACATAATCCTGTGAGTCCCCAAATATCCTGTCCAATCCTCGTAATAACACATTTAAAATCCCCTTTGTCACTGGGCATCACCTATCCTTGTTCAAACTTTCCTCCCTACCCCATCTTTTCAACACTTGCCCGACTGTCCAGGATATAGTAAAATCCTTCAGTCTTACCATCCGAGCAAACATGCTAATTGCCACCAAGTCCGTTCTCATGGATTTCACTGCCTTACTCTGCACTTTAGCCCAGCTAAATATCACAACAGCAACTCTTCCATCCACACACATGCCTCCTGTGGTAGCTGCCTTACATACCTGTGAAAATCATGCAGTGCCCTACCATATACCTTCCTGGTGGACAGTGCCCAGGCTGCTGAAACAACCTGTCAATCACTGCTGCCAAATCCACCATACCTCATCTGGCACCACCATGGGGTCCTCTGCTGCCATCAGGGCCACATGCCAAAACCTGCAAAACTGAAAACAAGACAAGCTGTCAACAATCTCATTCTTAACCACTGGCACATGTACCCCTGTGAAAGAAAAATTAATTAACAGACTTTGTAGAACCAATTTACTCAATACCAACAATAAATGCTCAGACATAGCCATTTTAGCCTGTAAAACTTGCACAACTGCAATATTGTCACACTAATAAACAACCCTGCTGCCCCTCAAACACTCCTGCCATACCACCAACACCACCCAAATTGGAAATCAATTCCAAAAAGCCAACATCCCACTTCCAACCCTCCAGCCAGTCAGGTGGCCATGGCACCGCAAACCACTGCCCTGCAAAAAGTGCCCCCACACCCAGACTGCTCGATGCATCTGTAAACAGCTGTAAATCCCCCTGACCCACCTAATCTAACTGCCAAAAGTGACGCCATTAAATTGCTTTAAAAACTGCAGCCACAAAGTCACATCCTCATGCAATAACTTGCCAACTCTCACTCAGTGATGCTTACTCTTGCACCTTTCAGCAGGAATGCCACCAACCTACAAAATGTCCTCCCCAGATGAACTTCCCAGCAGGTGAAATTCAATAACCCCAATAGTTCCATGACATCCCTCACCCACCCCTTATCCCTAGCCCGCATCCAAACTATCTTCTCCTTTAACGTAGCTACCTTCTCATCCAGTAGGTGAAATAATCCTAGCCCCACATCCATGGTCATCCACAAAAAAATATAATGCCTTCATCTGTCCTCTAACTTGTGAGTAGCCAGTGGAACCCCCAACTCCTCACACATCCCCAAAAACTTCTGCATAGCCAAAACTGTTCCCTCTTTCCCTTCACCCACTAGTAAAAATCATCCAAAAATTGAACCACTCTCTGTTTCTTCACCTGTTGTTGCTATATCCAATGTAAAGCCATGCTAAACTTTTCAAAAGTGGAGCAAGCCACTGCACATCCCATTGACATGGCTGTGTCAAAATACAACTTATCCTTCACTGCCATACCCAGCAATGGCCAATCCTCCTCACATATTGTCTAGAGACGAAAGGCAGACTCATTGTCTACTTTCACCAACCATGGAACCCCAAAACATGTGATGAAGTGAACCACATCATCCAATGAAGCATAACTCACCCTAGCCTCTTCCATTGAGATGAAGTCATTGACAGATTTCACTTCAGGGTAAGATAGATGGCAAATCAAACAAAATTCACCTGGTTTGTTTTTGGGGACCAACCCCAAGGGCAACACCTTAAAAGGAATAAAAGGGTAGCTATCAAATGGACCCAGCAACCTACCTGCCTGATGCTCTTTCTCGACCAAAGCCTCTAAAATATCCTCCCTCCCTAACACTGACCTCAGAATATTCCCCACCTTGCCATCCCCAACCAAATCAGACTGAATCGGAAACCCCTTTGAAAAACCCTCAATCAAGTCCAATGCCACTGCTGGCTGTGGATACTGGAGTAGCATGTCCCACAGGACATGCACCTTAGTAAGTGAATATACCCCTGAGCTGACCCTTTGTCCCATGAAAGGGTACCTCACTCTGGCCATGAAAAGTACCCCTGCCATGTCTCCCTTGCAACCCCATATCTGGCCTACTCAAGAACTTCTGAGCTAGCCCAAATGATGATTGCCCTGCAAAGGATGGTGCTGACCCCAGTGACCGACTGCTACACTGCATCACAGGGCACCCATCCATGCACTTTGAACAAGCATGGGAAAATCTACATGCTGTCCAAGAACATCTCCTGGCATTGAAAGCCCAACATACTCGCACACCCCCTTCTCCAGTCTTACTCCCTGTACCACTAACTCCAAAGCTATCCATCATAGTAGATAGCCATATATCAGGGTGTCTTACCTCCCAATGCACAGACCTGTCAACTACCTTCCGCTTGCAAAATTTCTGATCATACCACAACCATGCATTGCGAAGATGTATCCGGAAAATACACCAATAGCAGAAGAGCCATAGTGCTATCCCTCTCCAGCCATACAGCCATGTAATAAACACAGCCCAACACCCAATTCTCCCATGTCCTCTGCCACAACCTCCCTACTCAATTCCTACCAAGGACAGTCAAAGCTGCCAACAAGTCCTTCCCATTTGCCATCTGCATCAATTAGCTCAAATGTGTCCACGTACTCTCCTTTCCAAAGTTTTTCCTTCACCAAAAGTGGTATGTGAGGGGTTAAAATTACTGCTGTACCCTATTGCCCCAGAGTCTGTGTAGCTAATCACTCACCCAGTCGAGTCCCAAAATCAGACTCAGTCTTGTCCAAACTGGTAGCAGCATACTCCTTCAATGTTCCAAAACTATCATCCTAGCTGGCCTATCCCCAGCAAAAAACTATTCCCTAAGGCCATAATCCTGTCCCGCCAAAGCCTGCAGCTCCCCAGTGCCTCCATTTAGCTCACTCAAGAGATATAGTTATGCTACTGACCCTGTTGCCCAACTTATCACCCCCTACTTCTGCTACCCCTGCTCCCACTACTCCCCAACAGGGAATGTAGGAACATTACCTGGCACAGCACCAAGTGTTGACTCCACCAGAGATATCTCTGCTGTCACCTTGGCTGGCAATGCCCAACATACTCTCTTGCCTATATCTGCCTGGTTGCCCTTTGACATCTGCTGCCTCTTATGAGTGTTGGGGCCCTGTGCCCTTGCCATTATGGTGTCACTACCTGGCATCTCATGGAACAGCTCCTCTGCCTGGGCCATGATGCTTGCCCACCTCTGCTGAAGCACCTGGACATCCACCATATTGCACCTGGATACCTGTAACGAAATAAAACAGTGTAAGTAATTTGAGTCGGGAGAGAAAAAAAAAATGAAAAAAAAAAACACTTTACATCAACAAATCTGATTGCTGTTCATTAACGAGTTTACAGATTTTTTGACATATGGTCCATGAATTACTGTGTTACACACCCCTATGTCAATTAGGAACACCAAATGATGACCACCAAGAGGAAACTATATTCATATAACTGCCAAGTATTGAACTTGGGGCCTTGTCAACTACTGCATAATATACTAGCCCACCAGACCAACTCAGATCGCGAAAGGCAAACATCTGTCTACTTAGGAAATATCATCCCACTAGACATTCCCGCTGACACTTCCTCTTTTTTTAAATACTTGCGGCAACATAAATACCATTCTGCATAGGCAAAATTTAAGTGCCACAGATGTTTGCTTGTGGCAGAGCAGAAAGGTATTTTATCCCCACGAGCCCTGATCATTTGAGAACCTGAGTGGTGCAGTACCATCTGTGGGCCTGCCCTTGCCCCCCTTCCCAGACCACAGCTGTTTTTTTTTTTTTTTTAATGCATGTCATCTCCTAATGGTAATAGTACTAAATTTGCTAAAAGCATTATTTTTGAATCTGTCTTTAAAATAAAGCACAAGCAAGACATCTACACATTGGCTCCCAGAATCATAATTTCAGCTATGTAAAATCACAGGAAACCAGTTTCAAACATCTACAAGTCCTATCTTTGAAATACTTGTGTTTTTACAACATACACATCCCAAAAATAAAAGACTCTAACAATATTAATTATACTAGAGCTGATCCGACTAGCGCTATATGTAGCTACAGTGCCTTCAACTACCTCCACTAGATATTGATCCTGATGGCTTGTGATTGGGCCGTTGAAGCAATGGTTAATTCCTCAGAATAGTTCTATTTTCCCTTATTCTTCTTCCCTTTATTTATTATTTTTTTTAAACCTGCCTGCGAGCAAACCCACTAACCACCCATGCATGGATGCCGCCATTACATGCAGGTTCCCAAGCCCGCAAAAACTACCACCATTAATGTCTTAACCCTCACTGCCCTAGACAGCCTGGTGACCACACTGGAGGGGCACTCACATACCCGCTTACCCCACTGAACAGTCCGCATGACTTTCCCCATTTCTTTTTCTCTCTCTCTTTTTTTTTTTTTTTTTTTGTGTGCACTGTGCTTGTGCAACAGTCGACCCACCACCGAGCTGACAACCGGGACCCAACTACCAGGCTGATGACCAGGATGACAAAACAGAATCAAGCACCATAGCCCTACAGAACGGCAAACTGGAGGATGCTAAATCTGCACCTACAAGTAAGACTGAAACCCCGTGCATTTAAAAATGATGATCGTTAGCCTACCATACAGTAGATGCCTACTGAGTATGCCTATACTAAAGTTTATGTGAAAAAATACCTACCAGCAAAGGCTGGAAAATAGAACCACATGCAGCTACTTCCACTCAACAATGTATTAAAATAGTAAGCGCTTAGCTAACCGGCCGTACCCTGTAAGCTAACATGTTCGCCGTCTGTATCTACCAAACAGGATCAAGCACCATACTCTCCTAAAATACCTAGCCTAATCCTACCTAGCTATCTCCAGCCCCTTTGACTTCTATTGAAAGACTTACTTTGGAAGGAAAGAAAAGGAAAAAAAAATATTTCCATTAACATGAGAAATCCTTACTTACCTTTCCTGTCTTGACAAACACCCAAGGCCTACCTTACTACCAGCCAACCGCAGGTCATCTTGGACATGATCCTGCCTACACAAAATCACTCCAAAATGTGGATCCCAGCAAGCAACTCTCCATCTCAAAAGCCCTAAAAACCCTCCCCCTTAAATACCTCACTTCCTCACTTCACCTTCCACTAGCTAACCCTTTCTTACCCACTCCCTGCAAAAGACTACCTTTCCTACCCATCTTCTTAACTGCAGCCTTCCTTTACATACTCCACTGCACCCTAACTTCCCCTTAAAGATGTCCCCTGACAAATTAGTCTATTCCAAACATCATTTCTATACACTGGAGGAGGAGACATGAGTTATATGTATGATTCTATGAAATTTAGTGAAGTTTTTGAAAGTAGATAAATACTCTGAATCCCAAAAAAGATGTTTTGTTTTAAATACACATGTTCAAAAGTGCAGTGCAGATGAGTTAAAAGAAATACACATAAATTATGTCACAGATATTATGGTTATAAGTAATAGAAAGGCTAAGAAAATGCATTATATGAACTGG
This sequence comes from Protopterus annectens, assembly GCF_019279795.1. NCBI lineage: Eukaryota > Metazoa > Chordata > Ceratodontiformes > Protopteridae > Protopterus > Protopterus annectens. The sequence goes on along the minus strand of NC_056731.1, from coordinate 1,201,309,146 downwards.
GTATGACTCTAGAGAAAATATATTTTTTTAGGCCCATTGAGATGTCAGAAATGCAAGTTTAAATAGTTGAGCGATAAAAGGTAAAAACTAGTAAGAGAGCTGAAATTATGAAAACAGTGTATATTGAAGAAAAAAAATATGAGAAAAAGAACCCAGAGATGTGTGCAACTATATCAGACAATAATAAAAGTTACAAAATTCAATGCTAATATTGGGGTGGTCCATACTCGTGCAAAGGTCTGTGCCAAGCAACAGGTAAAGCATTGACAAAGTGTAAGAAACAAACTATTTTGCTAGTGTTTGCAAGAGCAGTAATAGAACTGATATGACATAAATAGCCACTCAGTAAATTAAAAGGTCATGTATGAAAAATTTGTCTACAGTAGGCATAGAAGAAAATAAGAATAGTGACAATGATTGAAAGGATTACACTTGAGTGTACACTAAAACTAAATAGTATTGCCTCAAGGCCCACCCTATGGCAGAAAGGTATAAAGAGGTCACTGCACCCATGTCAACCCAGGTTCGATTAGCAGCTTGAGCATCACAAGTGCTAGTAAGCAGGATTGGAATGACTGTCCTGAGGTGACAGTGGCATGTGCATTGGTACACAAAATAATTGTAACTTTCTGGAAGATGCTGGGGAGACGCACTTTAAGTACTCTCTGAAGTATGGCCAGGGTGGCTTGCTGAAGTCAGTGTCATGTGGAAGGGTCCTCAGCCAAAGAAATGTTGTTAAGGAGCTGAGGTTAGGCTGAATGGTGGTGTGGCTATTTTCCTTTTCTATGAGCTTGAGAGATGTGGAAAACTGATCCTGGTTTACTCAACAACATCATTAGTTGTAACACAGTTAATGAAAAACATAACAATATAATTGAATACTATAGCAATACAATTAAAATTATAATATAACAAGAAATGCATACAAGCTAAACAGACTTGGCAACATAGCAAGTGAATATAATAGTTTACTTGAATGGATTAGACAAAAAATAGTGAGGTTGCATGTTGAATAAGAAGTGCCCCCAGTGCCTCCATTTTGTTTAGAAAGAAGGTTGGAGAGGAACTTGAAAATTTAAACATGAAATGGATGACTGAAAAAAGTTCAAATTTTTGAGTCTCTCTTATGCTTAGCTCACCAAAGTGAAAGAAACCTGAAGAAGTGAGGATATGCACTACATGTGTACAGCTAACAAATCAATGTAGAGGAGGAACACACTGTATCTGTTATAGACAGGACAGTAAGTCAACTGAACAGATGAAGATTATGCAATAAATAAGATGTTAAGATCAGACTATCACAAGCTCCTGCTTTACCCAGAAAGTGAAATGATTCCTCATCCTCCACATGTATAGACCTGATGAAGCAGAAGAGATCAGAATTTAGTTTTAGTTCAGCATTTGAGATTTATCAACAGCTTTTTCAAAAGATGCCAAAAAAATCAAAATTATAGAGTTTAAACTGAAAATATGTGAGAAAGAAATTAAAAGAAAATGATGATACACTGAGAAGAGTACTGAAGACAAATGCAGTAGAATGTATTGATTTGTTTTTCTCAAGCAGACAATAAAAGTAAATGCAGCACATGACATGACACATACAAATGATAAAGCAGTAAGAAGTCTGTTAGATGGGACTAATTGCATCTCTAGATGAATAAAAGTTTTTATCATTTTCACATCACTAGTTTCTGAATTTGGAAATAAAATGTTCTATTTACATCATCAAAAGAGTACCAGAAAGACATACGTACAAATACTGTTTTTCCTGCCTTGAGACCTTGTGCTTAACTATATTAGAAGGAGATGCAACCACAGTATGCCTAAGGGCAATCTCAAGATGGCAAACAACAATAGTTAATGCCAATAAATCTTCTCAAGACATGGAGAAGATAAAACCAGAAAGTAAAGTATTACTATCAATTGAATGGAGCCTTGATCACTTTCACTTTTTCATATTTGGGAATTACTAGCCATTGTATAGAGCTCTGAACACTTTTACATGCACATTTTTGCTGAATTGCTAGCTATTGGACCAGGGTGTGAGCACTTTCACATGTGCACATTTAGGTAAATGTTCACTTTAGTCATACATTATTAACCTCTAGAAACAGCATGTAACAAATCTAGGTAAGACCTTCACTGAGAACAGGAAAATGGTCATTAAGACTTCAGCTGTACCAGTTTGTAGTGTAGCACAGTAAAGGGGAAAAAACATTGCTGATTATTTATCTAGGAATATGCAGTACCTTTAAGAAGTAGGGTCATAAGGTGGTATGAATCATATGATCAAAAGGGTTTGTATATGTGAAGGTAAATTCTTGACCTAGTTGTATGTCCATCTTATTTCTCTTCATTTCTAAAGCCTCATGCTGACACTGGTGTTTAAATCATTAATTCCTGTTACAGAACTTTCTGTAATACCAAACATGGTGTCAGAAGATAAGGAACTGCCATTGGACTTTCCAGAATGGCAGTCATTGTTAATTATTTATGTCACCCATATAAACGTGAGTTATAAAATTCATATTTTCAAACTACTCCAGCTTTAATATCCATTGCTTTTACTGACAAATCTTTTGCATATAGTGCTTGACAAGCTTCTCTCTTTTCTATTTTTCCTCAGAGTCCCCATCCCAAAACTCATTTTACTGAGATATCAAGCTACAAGCTTATAAAATGCTGATAGTACATATTCTCTGCTGAAATTTTCTTTGAGTTATATGCACATAACTCATAAATCAGTATTTGGGAACATTTTCTTCAGTTTCTGGCTTGACATACCAACAATTCAACCTTCAAATACTTTGAAACTGTACACAAACCTGTCAGAAAATTTGGAAAGCCTATGTGATTCGTTTATTTATTTTTTATATTATTTTATTTCAAGTCTGTTAGCCAGGTAAATAAAATGGTGAGCTAGACCCTTTTTCAGTAATGACCCACGTCAAAAGGCAGTAACATTTATTTACAAATATTATTTTACATTGAATAATCAGAAGTATAAGCAATAACAAGTTGACAACTGAAAGCATAAACTTATAGAATTATATAAGACAATAAAAGAGAAAATATTGTACATAGATATAATTTATACAATAATATCAAACCTATTGTATGTCTCTGTTTATCGGAGTTTGTGTTTGAAGTTTCTACATTTGTGTTTTGTTCATACCTGTGTTGAGTCCGAAATTGGTCTTCTTGCATCAGCACTATACTATGGTTAAGTCAATCAGTCAATTAATTAATACATAAATTAGTAGCAAGGAAGCAATCTTGGATAATATCAATATACTGTAGTGAGGTTAAATGTTCCTTAGTAATTAAGCAGATGCATTTGGAGGGACAAGGTATAATTGCAAAGTCTATTTATATGCTTTCAGAATTCAGGAAAAATGTTAATCTTCTCTAGCTGAACAGCTAATAAATTTCATGAAGCTGGAGCAACCTTATAAAATGGTCTTTTTATTTACAGAGAGAAGAAAAGAGGGTCTAACAAGGTTTAGATTATCATAACTCAATACTCTGTATAAATAATGAAAGAATAAGAGAAAAGGCTAATAAGAGAGTCAAAAAAGGCCTTGAAAAAAGCCATTGATGTGTATCTTGCAATTGAGCTCGCACATGTGCTATTAAAATAACTGGTTGTGATATGGACATGTGCAAAGTTAATGCAAAAATTGAGAATAAGGCAAAATCAAAATGTACATGCTATAGAAATATAAGAATAAAAAGTGATGAGGTAATAGGGATGTATGCAAAAATGCATAGCACACTGCATGACCCCGTTTCTAGCAGGACTAATCCATGCATTATGAGGGAGTGCACTAAAATGCTGCAGTAGTGTCATAGTGGTATGAAGCCTCCAACAGGTAGTGCTATAGCAGTTTACAGGATTATGTTGTGATGAGGGGGTGGCTAATGTAAGTTATCAATGTGCTCTGCCCCAGATTCCCATTCTAGGATTAAAACCTCCAACAAGTAGTGCTACAGCAGTTTACAGAATTGTGTCACATGTAGTGAGGTGATGGGGGGGGGGGGGGGTTAATGTAAGTTATCAATGTGCTCAGCCCCAGATTATTTTCATTCTAGGATTGAAATAGTATGGTTCAATGATTCAGTGTCAAAAGCTACAGTATTAGTTTGGAGCAGAGCAGTTGGAATGAATGTGATCCTTTAAAGAGTTCTCCCATTGCTGCTATGGCAGCAGCAGGGCAGTTAGCACTGCAGCAGGTAAGTTTGACAAGGTTGTGTGCCTGCATGTATGTGTGTGTGTGTGTGTATGTGTGTGTGTGTGTGTGTGTGTGTGTGAGTGTATGTCTGAATGCGTGTGTGTGTGTGTGTGTGTGTGTGTGTGTGTGTGTGTGTGTGTGTGTGTGTGTGTATCTGTATGATTCTCTATAGTTGTCTGTGCAACAGTGTTTTATAAGTTGGTAGGGGGACTTCTAATGCAGCTTTTCACCCATGCTGTGTTCAATAATTTGGGGATATGCAAAGGGGTCACTAACAAGCTTTTACTCCATACTGCTCTTGTATATCTCTGAATCACAACATAGCTGCATAGTGCTGCTATAGCACAGCAATTGTTTTTCATCCAGTGGATCTAATTTCAGAATGCCAGCCTACATGTGGCAGCAAAATATGTGATCCAGTGTTGTGCCTGGTGAAAAAAAAAACACATCCAATGTCCTCGTGGCATTGAACATAAAAAAGGAAGTGTAAAGAAAAAGATCACATTTACAGTATGTGTGGTGACATGGGTCATTATGCAAAATTGCTTTTTCACAGAAAATATCTGTAGAAACATAAAATTGGTATATTAGAGAGATGATGTAAGGACAGAAATGCTTGTCAGTGCTACTAAACTGATTTCTGTTAAAGCTATGCATTGAAAAGTCATAATGAATGGTCACAAAGTAAGATTGTATGAAAATAAAAGTGTGAAAACTCTTTGGAAAAAGTCAGGTTAGAGAAGCTGTCCACAAATGACAAATACATCTCGTGTTTAAGCCTGATATTGGAACAGAGTAAAATATTAGCAAACAAACAACCGACACCTATACGATAAAACCTGGGACCAAATCTCTCAAATAAAATCCCGGCTGTATCTATCCATACAGAAAGAACAATATAATGTAGCCCAAAAGCCAGCATTTTTATATTCTTCATGCTTATAGTATGCTTTATTTGCTTGATTCAGTCATATAGCTGTTTCATGGTATTACTCTTGCCATTGGACTGAAAATTACATTATATGTAGGATAATGTTTGGGTCTATGTTCAGAAATGTGGCCTAAACTTCAAATTAAGTGAGTCTGCATACATTTTACCTGCACAAGCAGGCAGACACTAATCTCTGTGTCAAATCTTTTTGAAATATGTATACAGAAATTAGGTACTCTGAGTGCTCTTTCAGAGAAGCTAAAGTATTTGGTAAAGATATATGTGTGTATGGGCATAATTAAAAAATGCAAGATATACAACGGGGAGATGAAATAAAAAGGCAGAGTAATGAAAGTGTGTGAGTGCATAATTCACATATGTGCAGGGGCAGCAAATATAATTTACATATTCGCAGAAGTAGCCACAACTCTCAACCAGACAACAGTGTATGACTGGATGAAGTTCTAATTAAAAAAGAATGTAAAGAAACAATTAGAATGATAGAATACAATACATGATTTCTGGCAAAAGTTGTCTGATCTACCAGTTTCAATACACATGCAGCTGCATAATATGCAACTCAGTAAAACTGAGAAGGATGTTTTCGCAAGGTATTTTGCTTTGAATCAGGGTATTAAATGCTGATGAAATATTAAACTTTTGAGAGAAACTGTGCCAGTTATTCAGTCTCTGTGCAGAACATCTATAGCTCTGACAGAAATAAACAAAGCAAAGATGTAATGGGATCCTATCTCGCCTCATTCATAACAGATGGGTTCGGAGCTGATCCGTCAGCTCCGACTCGGCCACTATACTAGAATGAAGTCTCTCATTGGCTGGGCTACCCCTTATCCCACAATGCACCATGCCAGCTTCCCCAGATCTCGTTTGCCGCTTTTCAAGACGGACGTGGTCTCAACTTGGCTGGAGCTAAGTGATTTTCTTGACCTTTTGGTCTTTTTTACATAGGGTTTCTGTCAGGAATCTTATTAAACAGCTGTTTAACAGCTTTGTGAGTATTTGTGTTCAGTTTGGAGAAAATTTAATTTTATTGTTTCTCTCGCTTCTTGTAGACTAGACAAGGCCCTTTTAAGTTATAAGGTTTTTTCCCTTATTGGATATTCATCTATTCCTGTTGTGGTGTGACAGAGTTAGTTTTGGGCTAAGTCTGTTTAAGTTAGAGGGCTTTAGCCCACGTAGTGTCCATTGCTGTTTATTTTACTGTTGCTAAGCCTGTTTAAGTCAGAGGGTTTTAGCCCATACTTCAGTTACTGCCCTTTGTGCTATTACTAGTTAATTGTGACTTTCTTGTCAAAATGTCTAAGGAGCAAAAGTCAGGTTTTAAGAAATGTACAAAATGTAATTATAAGATGTCTATTACAGACAGCCATGCTATCTGTGTGTACTGCCTAGGCCCTAAACATTTACAGGATTCTTGTAGTGTATGTCACGCTTTCTCTTCCAGGGTTCTCCAGGAGAGGAAAAATAAATTGATACTCAGGGGTCTGGTTAAGCCTTCTTTTGAAGAAGCTTTGGCTTCTTCTCCAGCTTCCAAAAAGAAGAGATCGTCGGATCCGACCAGTCTGTCGGGCCCGACGTCTAAAAAGCATAGATTGTCGGCTCTGACCAGACCGTCGGATCCGACAACTAAGAACCAAGGCTCGACTTCTTCTTCCTCAGCTCCAATGGCTTCGGAGCCGATGGTTGAAGAGTCTGCCTCGGTGATTCTCTCCTCGGCTCCATTGGTTTCGGAGCTGCAGGTTAGTGCATCGAGAGGCCAATCACCTGCCTCGGCTCCATTGATCTCGGAGCCGATGGAGGTTTTTGGCTCAGACTCTTTCCCCTCGGCTCCGAAGCTGCCTTCGGCGCCGACACTACTGCAGTCGGGTCCAGTCTCGGCTCCGACACTGTTGGATCCCTTTCGGAGCCGATCACCTGCCTTATCGGAGCCGAGGCAGATGTCTTCTCGGCCCCAATCTGTTTCCTCCAAATCCTCTAGGCTATCTGATTCGGATTTGGATAGGGTTATCCAGAGGCTGTTCCAGTCCCCAGTTTTTACCAAAATGATCTCGGCTCCAGCCCACGTGGCTTCGGAGCCCACTCCACATCCCATACATTTGATTCCTCCTCCAACCCCCTTGAAGCCGTTGGAGTTGGTGCAGGTGGATCGGAGCAGAATTGTCCAGTCGGAGCTGGGACCCCCTCGGAAGTTCCTCTGCTCCGACTTGCATTCCTACCCTGTCTTCGGTGTCAGGGTTTGGTACCGGGTCTTCCTCGCAGGGGGCCGAGGGCAACACTGTAGAGCTTGCCTCTTCGATGCTCAGTCTTCCCCTCGGAGCATCTGCCGCAGGCATTCCGGGTACCTCCGTGGTCTCTCAGCAAGTGCCCTCTGCAGAGTCTGGAGGTCCTGCTTTTGAGGCAATGAGGAGTGCACTGGCCATGACTTTGCCGGTTCAGCAGGTTTCTACCCCACCATCCCAAGTTCTAGGTACTGGTGCCTCTGGAGGCATTCTTTCCTGTGACAGTGGGGCCCTGGGGCCTGAGGATACCCCCTTGGGGGGTTCCCTTCTTCCAGGTGGTCCTTCTGAATCTGCTTCGGATGAACCCCCAAGGAAGAAACTGTGCAAGAGGAAGCACGTCGATTCCCAGGATGAATCCGTCACTTCAGATACTGACCTCGAGGATGCGGAAGGGTCCCCTAAATCATCCTCGGATGACGTCTCTTTCTCGGATATCCTTGAGATCTTGAGACAGAGAGGTGGTTGGCAATCCAAAGCCCCTTCCGCTGAGGAGTCAGTTTTCCTCAAGGCCTTTGGGGCCCAGCCCTCCTCCTCTGGGTGTCTCCACCCTTCGACGAATTATTGGACTTAATCTCTCGAAGGGTGTGGGAGCATCCTGACACAGCGGAACCGGTGCCCACCAGGCCCAATAAGTTTCTTTCAGCTCCTCCCCAGAAAGAATTCCTCTCTAAAGGTGTTGCAGTTGATGCTATGGTGGTGGCATCTGCCACTCAGCAGGACGTGGCAGAGGCTTCAACGTCTATTCATCCTCCTAATAAGGATTCTAGGAGCATGGATAGGTACGGGAAGCGTACCCTTTCTTCAGCGACCTTTACCATGCGGTCCCTGAACTATCTTTGTCATTTTACAAGGCTCCAAAGGGACCTCCTCAAGGAGTTAGGAGAGTCCCTTGCGGGTAACCTTCCTGAGGCGTTAGCTCAGACTGTAGGCACCTAGATGACTACCCTGAATTCTATTGTCAACTCGTCCATGAGGCTCATCTCCTATGCAGCCGAAGGGGCGAGTAGAGCAGCGGGCACAGGAGTGGCTCTTAGGAGACAGGCCTGGTTATGCTTGTGTACATTCACGGAGGACTTTAAGTCTTCCTTCGCCGACGCCCCCTTTGATGGGTCTTCTTTGTTTGGACCCAAGGTGAAGGACACTCTTACTCGGTTCTGGATGGTCACCCTTCAGTCCATTCTCCCGTTATTGGAGAAGGATGTCTGGATGTGCTCCATAGACCTCAAGGACGCTTACTATCACATATTGATACGTCAGGAGTCCAGGAGTCATTTGCGCTTCCGCCTAGGAACCAGTCATTTCCAGTTTCGTGCACTGCCCTTTGGTCTCACCACAGCCCCCAGGGTGTTTACTAAATGTCTGGCAGTAATGACAGCTCACTTGAGAAATCTCGGATTCCAAGTGTTTCCTTATCTTGACGACTGGCTCCTCACTGCCACCTCCAAACATCTACTGATTCGAGCATTGAGGGCCATAGTAACTTTGGGTCTCTCGCTAGGAATCTCTTTCAATTGGAAAAAATCTGTGCTGCGGCCATCTCAGCATATCACCTTTATAGGCGCAGAGTTAGACCCAAAAAGTATGCAGGCATTTTTGCCATCAGAGAAAATTCAGGTTCTACAATCTCAGGTCCAAAATTTGTTACCCAAATCTCGAGTTCCTGCCAGACAGATTCTTCAGTTATTGGGTACGATGGCTGCAACCATCCTCCTAGTACCGTTAGCTAGACTGCACATGCGAGTGCTGCAATGGCTGTTATCGGTTCAGTGGTCATACCAAGAACTTCCCTTGGATCACCTAATTCTGATTACGGAGAGTTGCCGTCGAGATCTCCGTTGGTGGCTATGTCAGTCCAACCTGGACCGGGGACGTCCTTTCACTCTTCAGCCTCCTGTTGCCACAGTGACCACGGACGCCTCCCAGATAGGGTAGGGGGGTCATTATCTGGACAGGACTGTCCAAGGCACTTGGCAGGATTGCGAAGCACACCTTCACATCAATGTCCTGGAAATGAGAGCAGTGCTTCTGGTTTTACAAGCACTTCATCATGCTCTCCCCCAGGGTACTATTGCGATTCTATCCAACAAAATGTCGGTAGTTTGGCACATAAACAAGCAGGGCGGAACCAGGTCCTACCCCCTTTGCAGGGAGGCCATGAGAGTATGGCACTGGGCCATAGCCTCTCGACGTTTCTTAGTAGCCACGCACATTCCGGGGAAAGCCAATGTGATTACAGACAGGCTCAGCAGGTCACTCCTGTTGCCCCACGAGTGGTCCCTCAACAACAGAGTGGCTGCGTTGATCTTCACCAAATGGGGTCTCCCTTGTTGTGACTTGTTCGCCAGCCCCAACAATGTGAAGTGCAGAGAGTTCTTCACTCTGATGCCCTCTCAGGGACAGTCTCCAAGGGACGCTCTAGCCCACACTTGGCCCTCGGGTCTACTTTATGCCTTCCCTCCGATTCCCCTTCTCCCGAGGGTGATTCAGAAGGCTCTCCATGTCGGGTGCGACATGATTTTGGTCGCCCCACATTGGCCCTGTCAGGTTTGGTTCCTGTTTCTTCAGAAGCATGTGGCACAGGGCCCTTGGATCCTGGACCCAGTACCGGATCTGTTATCCAATCCGTTGGGACTCCCGCATCCATCCCTCCAGTTGCTGCGACTGGCTGCTTGGTTACTCCACTTCCATCCTTAGTTAGAGATCTCTCTCTTTCTTCGGAAGTAATGCATATCTTGTCTTCTTCCCACAAGCCGTCTACTGTTAAGCTGTATTCCAGCAAATGGAAAAGGTTTTGTTGTTGGGCACAACAGCGAGGCGTTGATCCTCTTACAGCCTCAGTTCAGCAGGTCTTGGAATTTCTGGCTTCCTTATTTCATTCTGGCTCTTCAGTCTCCACACTTAAAGTTCAACTGGCGGCTATATCTAATTTTCATGTTGCTGTAGATCCCTCTTTAATGGCTAACAGACTTTGCAAGTCCTTTCTTAGGGGAGCCTGGCTCCTCAGGCCTCCTGTGGCTCATCCCGTGCCCCCTTGGGACTTAAGTTTGGTTCTGGCCTCCTTAACTGCCCATCCCTTTGAGCCGGTAGCCTCTTGTGATATCAAATTCCTGTCATGGAAAACGGCTTTTCTAGTGGCTATTACTTCTGCTAAGCGTGTTTCAGAGCTTCAGGCTCTCTGTTCTTCCCCTCCGTATTTGATCTTTCACAAAGACAGAGTTTCCCTTAGATTGAATCCATCCTTTTTGCCTAAGGTAGCATCCCCTTTATGCATTCAGCAATCTTTGGAGCTTCCAGTTTTCTTTCCTAATTTTTCCAGTAGAGCAGAATATACCTTTCACCAGTTGGATGTTCACAGGCAACTGCATTTTTACTTGGCTAGGACCACTCAGACTAGAAAATCTGACCAACTGTTTGTGTCCTTTGCGGAGAATAGGTTGGGCCTTCCAGTTGCCAAAGCCACCATTGCTAAATGGATTAAGGATTGCATCTCTTTCATTTATTCCCACTCAGGCAAGGAGTTGCCTTTCCCAATCAAAGCTCATTCTACCATAGGTTTCATAGGTTTCATAGGTTTATACTAGGCTATCTGCCCTAAGGCATTTATAAGCCTAGCCCAAAGTTGTGTGGCTTACGCCACCCCTTATGTTAAAAAATACTGTGCCCATTAGTTTGTTGTGCCTCTGTCCAGCAGTGACACAGAGATGATTCCTGGGGTAAACCTACGATCTCCCATCCACCGGTCAAGATTTCTCTTGAACAGAGCCAGCGAGGTGCTCTGCCTCACATGGACTGGGATTCTATTCCACAGCATAGGGTGTCTCTGGGTGACAAATCTATCCCTCCAGCATGTCCTATTTATATCCGTGCTAAGGTTTAAGTCTCTTGCTCTAGTGGATCTGGTAGATTTGGATTTTTTGAGGTGGAGCATGTCCATTAATTCCGGGTTGGACATGGACTTGTATGTCAGGCACAGGTCACCTCTGAGCAGGCGGTATGCGACTGAATAGAGCTGGAGTTTCTTCAGTCTGGCAGCATATGACAGATTTTGGAGTCCCTTTATCCTTTTGGTGAGGAACTTTTGGGGTCTCTCCAATTGCTGCAGGTGTCGGGTGAGATACATCCCGAATGGGGCATTGTACTCGATCATTGGTCTGATAAGTGAAGAGTACAGGGGAACAATGACCTCACTTGATCTGGATGTGAATCCCTTCATGATCAGGTGGGCAATGTAGAAGGTCTTTCTAACCACTTTAGCAATGTGAGTGTCAAAAGAAAGGCCACTGTCAACCTGGGTCCCCAGGTCCCTGATAACCTCTTCTGTGCTTAATGGATTGCCACCTATATGGTAGCTTGGGGTTACCTTGTTTTTCCTGAAGGGTATGACTATACATTTTTTGGCATTTAACTTCAGGCCATGGCTCTGGCACCAGTTATCAGTTTCCGTGAGACCCCTCTGAAGGATATCTGTGTCCGATGTACTTTCCACTATGGCACCCAGTTTGCAGTCATCTGCAGACTTTGTCAGCCATAGTCCTCCTATGTTTTCCTGTACTTCTGAGAAGTAGATGCCGAACAACAGGGGGCCAAGGACTGAGCCCTGTGGGACCCCACTTGTGACCGGCTTGGAGTCTGACATGGCACCAGCAACTCTAACCCTGTGGGTTCTGTCCTTTAGCCAGTTTGCAACCCATCTTGTGACATATGGGTTTACATTTAAGCTGGTAAGTTTCTCTATAATACCCGAGTGGGGTATTTTGTCGAAAGCTTTGCAAGGTCAAGGTAGGCTGTATGGACTGCCTTTCCCTCATCAATGGCCTTGGTGACTGTTTCGAAGAAGTCGACCAAGTTCAAAAGGCATGAACTGCCCTTGACAAAGCCAAACTGGGTCGGGTCCAATGTCTGCAAGTCCCCTATGTCTTTGTTTATGAGTTCCATTATGATCCTCTCCATAGCTTTGCAGACCAGGCTTGTTAAGCTTATGGGGCGGTAATTTCCAGGGTCCATAGAGGTACCGCCTTTGTGGAGTGGGACCACAGTTGCCGTACGCCACTCCTTGGGCACGTATCCTGTGGTAAGGCTAAGATTAAACAGCTGCCTTATATGCAGGTTTAGTTCCTCGTTGAGTTCATGTAGCACACAGCCAGGGACACCATCCGGTCCCATTGATGCTGTGTTTTTAGCTTTAGAGAGAGCAGCTTTCACCTGTGCATTAGAGATGTCTGGGAGGCTACACTCCACTGGGATAGTTATCTCTCTTTTTGGGGGGGGGGTGAAGTTTGCACTGAACCTGTCTGCCAGTATGTTGGCAATGTCTGTGGGTTCAGTGATTTTGTATCATTTTGGACTAATTCTGCGCATATCTGGGAGTTTCCACCCAGGTTTCTAACATAGCTGAAGAAGGCCTTATGATTGTCTTTTGAATCTATTGCAATTTTTCTCTCAAATTTGGCCTTGGATGATTTTATGAGTGCTCATAATTTTTTACTAATAATGATCAAGGGTGTCTTCTCTTTTATGGATTTTGCTCTATCATGTAACAGCTTTCTCCTCTTATTGTAAAGTTTGTTTATGGCTGGGGTCCACCAGACTGGACATTTGCCCTTGGTGGAAAGAGTCTTGGTTTTATTAGGGATTGCCTGATCCATGCAGTCCTGGAGGTGTTCGTAGAAGGCATTTGTAAGGGCTTCCGCAGCTTGGGTTGTGGTTTCCACTGGCCCGGGGGCCTTGAAGGATACCACACCAGTCTTGAGTAGTGTGAAGTTTGCTTTAGAGAAGTTCTTCACTGTGGTCTTTTTTTGTTTGGGGTGGGGGCGGGATGTGGATTTCCAGTGAGATAAGTTTGTGATCTGATCTCACCAATGAGGGATATACTTCCGGTGTGGAGCATTTTGTCCCCATGTTTGTGATGATGAGATCTAGTATATTTTCTCCTCTTGTGGGAACGGTGACTAGTTGTTCCATGGCATTTGAATTTATGAACTCCAGGAACCTTTGGGCTAGAAAGTTGGGGCTTGAGTAATGTTCCCAGTCTATATTCGGGTAGTTGAAGTCACCCAATATAATGGTGTTTGGAGATACATTTATACCCTCCAGTGTCTTCAGGAAGGCTGTGTGGGGTTCCTGAGTTTGAGAGGGTGGCCTGTAGCATGCTACAAATTGTAGAGCAGTTTTGCCTATGGTTAATTGCACCTGGATGGTTTCCGATGCTTCGTGCATTGCCACCAACCTGGAGGTGTGGGTATCCTTGATGAATATGGATACACCCCCTCCTTTTGTGGTGTGGTCCGGGTTTTGGGGCCAGAACGCATGATATGAGGTAAAACCTGATAGTTCCAGGGTGCTCTCAGGAGCCTTGAACCAGGTTTCAGTCACAGCACAGACATCAATGTTCTCCATACTGAGAAGGGCCTTGAGAGCATGCATTTTGAGATTTAGACTTCTGGCATTGAGCAGCATTACCCTTAGTTTCTTCCCATTTTTGTTTTCTAGAATGGTAGGTTTAGAATTTGAGCCTTGCCTAAAAAAGGCACTATGGGGGTGGCAAGAGCCTTAGCCAATATCTGGAATCCCAGGGGTGACAGGTGCAAGCCATCCCTTGCGAAGCAGCATGGCTTGTCAAGCATGTCATCCCAGGCAGACAGACACTGGATCCCCTTTGAATGACACCAGAAATTAAGCCAATTGTTAAAGCTGATCATCTTGTCTCTATGTTGTGGCATCATTCTTGGTGAAGGAAGGATACTGCTCAGGGTCAGGGTCATACCTGCCTGGGCTACATAATCAGAGAGCTCCTCTATGTCTCTTTTCATGTAGTCCAGGGAGGTACGTCTCAGGTCGTTCACACCAGCATGGACAATGACTGTGTCATATTTGTACTTGCTGTGGAGTGACCCAAGTGCTTGTGTTATGTGGTGGATTCTAGCGCCCGATAGGCAGCTTACTGTGACTCTCTCCTTGTTCAGCCTGGTGAGTGGGACGTCAGTGTGTCTGACTATGGAGTCACCTATGACAAGTATGTTTGGTGTTGTATTTGGCCTTAAGGGCAGTGACTGCTTTGCACACTGATTTTGTGGTTTATGTGTTGCCTGTGATGTGTCATGAGGTGGCAGTTGCTTGGATGTCTGCTTTGGAGGCCTCTGCTGTTTGGGTAAATTTTTGCTCAGAGCCTCCGAGTATGACTTTGTGTGTTTATGTGTTTGATTCATTATTGTGATAGCTTTATGTGCTTTATACCAGAGCTATGGCCACCTCTGTAGCTTTTCATTCCAAAGTTTCAATAGATGATGTTTGTGCGGCTGCTACTTGGTCTTCTCCGCACACCTTCATTTCTCATTACAAGCTTGATGTGGCTTCCGGAGACAGAGCTTCATTTGGTTCCGCAGTTCTCAGGAGTGTGTTCCAGTGAGCCACCCGGGGTTTTTAGGTGCTAGGGACGCTGTCCCATCTGTTATGAATGAGGCGAGATAGGATCCCATTACATCTTTTAGTTATGTACTTACCATAACTTTGGATGTATGGGATCCATCTCACCTACATTCATACATACCCACCCTCCTTCCCCCTACCTTTTGGATTTGAAGGAAATATAGATCTTGCTAACCTCTCCTATGGAAGGTCTCTAGTTGGTTACAGTTATTGGTATATGTGTTTTCTGTATTTGTATGAATGTATAAAGCGAACAAACAAGATCTGGGGAAGCTGGCATGGTGCATTGTGGGATAAGGGGTAGCCCAGCCAATGAGAGACTTCATTCTAGTATAGTGGCTGAGTCGGAGCCGACGGATCGGCTCCGAACCCATCTGTTATGAATGTAGGGGAGATGGATCCCATACATCCAAAGTTATGGTAAGTACATAACTAAAAGTTTTACATGCATGAAACATCTAGTTCTTATTGTTAAACGGACTGAGCATATAGAATGGGTTGCCAACATAACAACTGTTGTAAAGTAAGGCAAAGTTAGAATCAGTTTAGACCCACAAGACCTTAACTACTGGATTCTACAGGGGGATTGCTTGTGCATTATAGGCAGTAGATAGAATGATCATACCTATGCCTAATACAAATGATTTTAGTGTTGGATACTAATCACAAATGTTGCCAAATCAAAGCTATGGCCCATAAAAGCTGATTGGGAAGACATTGATTTCTAAAACTACTACCGGGCACTTCATCAGCTACAGAGGTCTTTCATAGAGTTGGAGTTAATATCACTGAAGGCTTAGAGGTCTGATGTCATGTCGTGTTTGTCAGAACCCAGACTAAAATTTAATCAGTTATGCTCACGACTCTTTTGAAGCCTTCATTCGCATTAGCTAAATTGCAGACAGTTAGAAGTTATAGTGATGTATTGTTTCATAAAAAAGTGATTTAAAAGATCAGAAAATTACTTAACAGAATAACTAAAAGCATTCAAATATAGTTTTACATTGATAAAAGTGGATGATTTCTTACCAGAAGAGTTAAAAATATCCTAAGTGAATGTTACATATTCAAGGAATGTATTCAAAGCCAGGAACCACTGTCATTTAAAGGAAAATGTTGATATACTGTACTGAAGCCAATATCAAAAATGAGTAATATTTTTGCAGAGTATGGATTTAAATGAACAGCAAGGAACTTTAACAGATATTTTCTGCAATGAAAAATGGGGTACTTAGTTTAGTACGCCAGCAAGGACTACTCCAATTTTTAGACAAGAATCACAATAGCCTCTGAGGGAGCATAGTCACAGTCCAACTTTCTTGAATGGTGCACAGGAGTACCTGGTAAGCATTAATGTATCAATTGCTCCTGTGCTCAGGAATGACAAACACTATAAAAGAAAGTTAGGCACATTAATGAAATGCATGCCAAAGTAGGCAGGTAGGCAGTTATGTGCAACTACTTGCACACTCTGTGTGTGTGTGTGTGTGTGTGTGTGTGTGTGTGTGTGTGTGTGTGTGTGTGTGTGTGTGTGTGTGTGTGTGTGTGTGTGTGTGTGTGCGTGTGTGTGTGTGTGTGTGTGTGTGTATATATATATATATATATATATATATATATATATATATATATATATATATATGTATATAGGTCTACTTCAGAATATTGAAACCCCATATAAGCGAATCCCTTCATCGAGAAGACTATATCAAATCTGCATTTACGTGAAACCTTAAACCAGTGAAAATTTTCACCAAGAAACTAACCACTTGGCCACCAGAACAACATACACAGAATGAAGCTTTGCCTCCACACCCTCTGATGTGGGGGGCTGTACCTCCACACACCCCAACTATATATACCAACTCCAAGATTGCACTATAGTAAAGAAAAGGGCAAATACCTCTGGAGGTGGCCAAGTGGTTAGTTTCCTCATGAATGTTTTCAGTGGTTTAATGTTTTGTGTAAGTGAGGATTCGATATTGTCATCTCAATGAAACAGGATTCTCTGATATGTGGCTTTGATATTCTCAGATAGACCCATAGATATATATATATTTATATTTATATTTATATATCCCATGCTACCTTACACTACAGTTTTGTGGTCAGATATCTTCAGTGATTGTAATTTAAAAAAAACTGGTGATGATGATGATTGTGTAAAATCCCTAGCCATGAGGGAGTTGTGGGGTTTATTAAGGGTCCTTCTCAAAAAACAAAACAAACACTTGCTTTTGCAGGGGGAAAGCTCCACTGCAACCTCTGCTGGGTGGGTGCTGTATTCCCATGCCAAGATCACACTATTGTGGGGAAAGGACCCATGCCTCCCGATCCGTGCTGTTCCACAATCCCACACAATCAAGGTCCCTGCAAAATGAAACAGTATTTGGTTTCTTTTTGATTGTTCTATTTCCTGTAATTTGAACGATTTGGCTCAATCATGTGAATTTTGATCATATGAGCATCTACTCATATGACTGGGACTCTTTTATTTCTAGTGGTGAAGTGCTACTCAGCATTGCATGTTTACACTATCTGGGGAGTGGACTTTCTGTTGAGAAGAATGGAATCATTGTGTGGGCTACTGTTGCTGTTCCATAGTTTACCATGTCAGTACTAGACAATACATGGTTTTGTTTCTTGAATTCCTTGTTGGAGATGGACTTGTTTGCATAGAGGCCAGGTACTTGGGGTACTAGTGGTACAAAATGGAGCAGGATTGAGGTTTAGGTCTTGTTTCATTCTATTAGGTAGTTTGTGAATCACAAATGGTTTTAGGGTGACATTTTATGGTGCACAAAACCTAATCAATGGCAGACAAAATGTAAGAATACCACTCCTAAGTAATGCTAGACAGGCAAAAATAATGATCAAACAGTATCCAGGCATAACTGGGGCCAACCTAAAGCTAATTTAACAGACCAATGCCAAAATGTTGATGTTTTGGGAACAAAACGCATTATAGGCTTTTCAGGAGATTGTTTAAATAGTATACTTTGGAAGTGGTCTGGATGGCTGAGAGCAATTTTACAAGATGCTTGTTGGTTGTACTTGGAAACCAAGACATTAAAAAACAAGAAATTTGAGTTAACCATAAAACTCATTGCACAGTGTTTGCCTCTTGGTCCATGTTGTGTTCCCATGTTATACTCTAGAATACTGTATCAATTTTGACAGAATAATTTCTGATTGTAATTGTTTTATTTTATATGTTTTTTGTAATTTAATCATTTGCCATAGCAATGCACACATGATTACTTACAGTGACTGTTGCTTACTAATAAACCTAATTATTAAATTTTTAAAAGTTTATGCCCCACTTTAATGTAACAGTTGTATATCCAGAGCTCTTTTAATATTTTATTTTGCTTACCTTGTTATTTTAGGTAATTATATTATGGAAGCTTTCAACATATAATGTTTAAATGGCCATCTCAAGTGAAGTTTCTTTAAGCAGTATTCAGTCTATTATGTTCTCAAATAATATGTCGGCATTTCTAAAAAAAACTCCAACACACTTAGCAAGTGCACATACTTGCTTAAATAGACAGAGGTGAACAAAGTTTTAAATGATGTGCAAGGAGATAGGTATCCAGGACGGAAAGGAAACCAACACTCAGGTGCAGTCTGAAGGCTTGCTTTTTGGAAATCAGGATAATGAGGTTATTAGATCAGAGGTCTACTCTTTTCCATCACTGCTGTCAGCAGTTCATAGAGAATGCAAACATATTGGAGCCAGGGAATATCATTTTAAACAATGAAGATAATAATATTAGAAGGAACCAGCAATTGTACATCAACCAAGACTTCACAACTGAAAGTACTTCCAATAGGAGTTCTGTGGAGCAGAACTCAAAAACATTGCAGATCAATCAGAACATCCCCAAATTGTGCATACCTCCAATATTAAGGAGTTAAAATTCTCCACCCTAGAAAAACAGGTCATGTCTTACAGTGACATGTCTCTCTAGCAGTAGATTTTATTTTTTACTATTTTGAAGCTATAATAACATAGAATCATACCAATGTGACTGCTGAGCAGAAAAGATTGTCTGAACATATTAATGACCTGGGAGAAGCTATCATTTGGGCAGTCAGGCAAGTTTTTTAACATAGTCAAGTTTAGAGGCTTGGCTTTATGACAGTTCATAGGTTCATAGGTGTGTACTAGGCTAATGGCCCTGGACCCTTTACAAGCTTAGCTCATAGAAGTTCCTGGCATTGTGCCACCTGATGTTAGTGCCAAGTGTCTCTATCAAGTAGAGCCAGTGGAGTGATCCCAGGGTTGAACTTTTTATTTCCCATCCCCTCATCCAGATTTCTCATGAAGAGGGTCAGTGAGCTGCTCTGCTTGACATGTATGAGAAGTCTATTCCAGAGCATGGACAGTCTCTGTGTTATGAACCTGTCCCACTGGCATGTTCTGCTGATTGTGGTAATGAGGTTGAGGCCTCTGGAGCATGTGGTGAGGAGGGATTTGGATTTCTTTAGATGTAGCATTTTTAACAGAGCTGGGTCAGACATGGCTTTGTAAGTCAAGCAGAGATCACCTCTTAGAAGACGATATGAGACAGAGAATAGCCGGAGATTTTTGGGTATGTCCATGTAGGACATGTGTTTAAGGCCTAGGATTCTCTTTATGAGGTACTTTTGGGGTCATTCGAGCTGTTGCATGTGTCTAGTGAGATACATGCCAAATGGGGCATTATACTCGATGATTGGCCTAATGAGGGAAGAGTAGACAGAAATGATGACCTTTTTCTTTCTGGATGCAAAACCCTTGGTAATGAGATGTACCACATAGAAGAACTTTCTGATCACAGTGGCAATGTGGTGGTTGAAGGAGAGGTTGCTGTCAACCTGTGTCCCCATGTTGACTTGCCACTTTCTCCCAGTTTGCCCTACTGGAAATTTAAGCTGACTAGTTCTTCTGAAAGAACAAAAGGAGGATAGGATTTCAGATGTGTTTAATAGACATATATCAATGAGAATAGCTGGCAGGCAGACCAAATTATTTTGGCAGATACCATATGGACAATTCTTATATCATAATCCTGGTTTCTATAAACACAAAAAATGTGATGTATTTTTTAAGTCCAAGTTACATAAAACTACTATAAGCATAACCACCAAATTATGTGTAACTATTATTGCATGTAATATCAGTAGCTTAAACAAAAATCTCTTGCATGTGTTTGTCATGTATGAAAAAGGTAATATTCCAATTGTTTCTCAAACATGGTTCAAAAATAGCAACTGCAACATCCTTAAGGGATTATAATGCTTATCACATACCTCTCAACTGTCTAGATGCTTGAATAATGTTCAGATCTTTGCCTAACATTTTTTGGTCTATTCCCCATAAAATATGTGGTTTTCTGGCACATCATTGAGAAGTCATTTAATAATGACAGACCTTTTAGTTTCAAACATCATAGCCCTCAGAAAATGTATGCTTATGCAATAAGTGTTATTCTATCAGCTAGGTTTATAAGAGCAAATTTTAAAAATTGTTAAGCAGATTCAATATTGCCTACATGGTCTGTTCTGCACACTTTAGTGCACCTTTTTGGATTCAGTAAGTGGCACACACATCAACACAAACAAGGAAAACACTGTGGCATGCAAATTGCAGCATGATCAGCAGAATTGTATTTTAATCAACCAATCCAAGATGGAGAAACTCACAAGTTATAAAGCAACCATATACATCCAGTGCTGGTTTAATCTGTGAATTCCAAAACCTATTGAAAACAGACATGGAAAGGAGTTTACACAGAAACAATGTTAGGGGCTGCTGTTGCTTTAATTCATGTGTATGTGCAACAGGCTGAAGTTTATACTGTTGCTGCTGCTAACAGACCAAGGCCAAGAAAGAGAAACGTTTTTAGTACCCCAGATAACTTTTCACAACCTACATGATGTGGAAATTGTAGAGTGCTGCAGGGTGGAAAGAGATACATTACAGGAACTCTGGAACCTCTGTCATCCTCAACTCAGAGTCAGGGCCAATCAAGGGGAACCTATAACAGTGGAGATAAAGATAAGTGTAGCACTTAGAATCTTAGCTATAGGTACCTTTCAGAGACTGACAGGGTACATGCTAAGGGTGTCACAGGCATCAGCATCTGGGAGCCCCATCAATTATTTAATGTTATGCTCCAACAAGCCAGTGAACATATATATTTTCTCTGTACTCCTGAGTATAGGATCAGAAATATGCAGGAGTTTTACCTTGTAGCACACTACCCTGAAGTATTGGGTGCCAAAGATTGCACACATATAAAAATTAAGGCAGAACTTGGGAAAAGGAAAGACTCTACATAAATAGAAAGGCTTCTACTCTATTAACTGCCAAGTCATGTGTGATGCCAAGGGAATCATCTTGAACGTATGTGCTGGAAACCCTGGTAGTTACTATGACTCACATATCTGGCACATCTCCCAACTATATCAGATGTTCGCTTGGGGGAAATCCCACAGGGTCATTTATTGGGGGATAAAGATTATGGATAAAATCCTTCCTCGATACTAATTAGTATTGAGGAAGGATTTTATCCGAAAGCTTTGCTAGGATAAAGATTATGCACTGGAATGGTGGCTGATAACAACCATCAGAAATGTGCATACAGCTGCTGAAAACACCATGAGGCACACACTCAAACCAAAATATCATAGAGCATGTTTTTGGGCTGCTAAAGCCACAGTTCCATGCCTAGATACATTTTAGAGAGAGCCCTGCAGTACAATCCATGGACATGTACCGAAATATTCACAGTATGTGCCATGCTACACAAATTCATCCTGCTAGGACATCTTCAGCAGGATCAACAAGGGGAAAGAGCATATATCCCACTACCAATGCCAAGGTCACCACAGCCACATACAGATGAGGACTCACAGAGTGAACCAGCAGCTGCTATGACTGTAGGCAGACATAGGTGTGCTCAGTATGCCTTCACATTGGCTAAGAGGCAGCACATAAGACATTCACTCTCCACCTAAGTGCCTAAAACCATCCTCCTATACATATACATATACTAACATTGATGCCAGGTAACGCTTGCAGCCTTTACTTACCCATGTATTAGCTGTGTGCTACTTGCATCAGACAGAGTCAGTCCTGAACTAAACCTGTTGCAACTGCTGGATTTACATAGTAAGCATTGAACCTGGAGTGCATTGTGTCATAATATGAATGAGTGGCATATCCTTGCATTTCATTACTTGGTAGTGTAAGCTAGTAAAAGATGGGAGATTTGTACAGAAATTATGTTAAAATGTGACAGCAGAAACTTATTTGACTTATATGTGTCCATTATGAAATAGTAGGCCTCAGGCATCAAAGATTCAAACAGTCATATGTCTGAAAAGTAGTGATGGTAACTGCATGCCTTCAGTTTAGCACCATACATTGTACTGGAAAATCATTAAAGAGAGAAGTTAGAAAGTAATGATACATATTTCAGTTTCAGACTTCACAACCCTCACAAGATCATTCGCAATAAAGTTGGAAAGTTTTGGTACTATCAACTGTCTAACTTTCTAAGACCAATATAAGTCAAAGGTACAATTACTAGTTTAACATCACAAATGCAGATACACTAAGCACTAAGTCTGCTATACGCCCTGAGCATCAGACACAAAGCTTATGTATCCCTAAATCCAAATCATACAAAACAGGGATATGGCACAGTTTTCATCACTGTTTTGTGTGTGTGTGTGTGTGTGTGTGTGTGTGTGTGTGTGTGTGTGTGTGTGTGTGTGTGTGTGTGTGTGTGTGTGTGTGTGTGTGTGTGTGTGTGTGTGTGTGTGTGTGTGTGTGTGTCTGTGTCTGCATGAAAACAGCCAAGCTCTGTACTAGCTCTACATCTTGGAATGTTGGACAAGTGTGAGTCATGCATGGTTGAGGTGGCAGTTCATGGTTGTCATCCCTGATCATAAGAACTGGCTCTATCAGGAGTTGCACTGGCATGTCTACTCCCACTGTCAGATGTTCTGCTGCTACCTGAATGTGACTGATGTTAGCTGGTCAAGTTCCTCTCACAAGGATGGCCATGACCATGACCCCATGGCCTGCCACATCTGGGTATAGACAGCTCACCCACTGATGGAGCAGTGGAAGTACTGCCACTATGGGAGAGTGATCAGGCATGGCCATGTTGGCCATGTTGGCTAACAGCAGATGATGTGGCTAGTCTATGGCCACAAGGATGCCATCCCCCTCCCAGCAGATGTTCCATAACAGACACTACTCATTCCGATGTGTCAGTCATCTGATCCATTAAATTGGCAACATGGTGGGGGCAGTCATGCATGTCAACCTGAGCCACATCTACAACCCTAAGCATTTTTCTGGAGCACCTATGGGAACATGCCTGTGCATCTATGATGGCCCTAAACATATGTTGAGTGGCACGGAAAGAGACACCTGTATCTGGTGGAGGATAGACAGCAGTTTTCCTCTGAGCACCCCTGACAAGTTTTCTGTGTGGTGCATCGCCCACATTTTGGCAACAGCCATAGGCAATAAGCACTGAAGAAGCAGTAACCAAACTTCCCTAAACAATATCTCACCCTTCACCTGTCCAATATCTGAGAACTCACTGGAATGGGTAGGCATAGGCCTAATGGCTGTGTCTGATAGATTATCAGGGGATGGCTGTATGTCAACCTCAGTATCAGATTCAACCTCTGCATCCCTTACTGAGCCTCTGTTTGACCACCATCATCATCAGAGCCTGCTGGTAATCTGACATCAGGTGGTAGAAGTCCCATACTTCCACTGTCAGAGTTACCTGTGATAATAAACAACAAACACACAAACAATTACAGAGGATTGCTGGCCTCAAGCAGTTGCCCTATGCAGCACGACTGAAAAAGCTAAGACTGTTTTCTGTTGCATACCGATTTCTCAGAGGTGATCTCTGTCTAACGTACAGAGCCATGTCCTACCCAGAATTGTTGAACATGCTCCATCTTAGCAAAACCAAATCTACTCGAGCTACATGCTCTAGGGATATAAACCTCAACACAACAATGAATAGAACATGCTGGAGGGATAGATTCCCTTTGCAGAGACTTCCCTTACTATGGAACAGGGTCCCGATCTACATAAGACAGAGCCCCTCACTATCACTCTTCAAGAAGAACCTTGATGAGTGGATGGGTAACAGAAAGTTCACACCGGGGATCACACCAACAGCACTACTAGATAGGGGCCAAGGGTACTAGCTGCTAGTACAAGGATCTAGGGAACTACTAAAGGGGCAGTGAATACTGCACAACATGGCTGGGCTAATATATGCCTTCGGGCACATAGCCCAGTACCAATCTATGAACCTATTAACCTAATTAATACCTAAACTACTATATTCCATTATTAGTACAGCAATACACACAACAGTCCTGACATCAGCACCACATACTAAAATATTTCTTTGAATTACTAATCAGTGCTGACATAAAAATGTTTGGCTTACCATCTGCAGCTGAGAATATCATCTGCATGCCAGATGGTCTAGGAGAAAGTTAAGCAAAAGGTAAGGACAACATCATCACAATTACCAGTAACACGGGGGGTGGTAATATGTTTACCCCTTTATATGTCCATTAACTATATTTTTATCAAAAACTTGGATGATAACTCCAACATAAACTAATCAGTCAGAATGTGTTGTTAATTGTAACAATCTTCAATCCCCCAAAATGTTTTACTACGCAACAGTATTCAACAACTGAGATACAAAAGCCTACATGGAAACTCTTCCTTGGATATGCTTGCTGTCCTTGAAACAGTACCTCCAATGTATAGGACATACTGTTCTACACTTTCTGGGGTGCTGTCTGGATCCCTGACAGTGGACAGGAACTCTTCATTTGGTGTTAGTGATTGCTGTGTAGCAGGCACCCCACTACCCATCCAATGATGGCCCGCTGCAGCTGCTTTCCTCCATGTAGATGAGATCATGTCTGCTCATATGTCCTTGACATTTTCAACAATCCGCCACCAAATCTGCATTCTGTGCGACATATCTCCCCATCCCTTTGCAAGCAAGAAGGTACCATGTTGCCTAAAAGTGTCAATAATAACCTGATTTTCAGCATTAATGAAGGGTGGTCCTCAAGGATTGAAAAGCCTGAGTGGCATAGTCCTAGGTGTCTTAACAGACAACAGAAGGATAATATACATAAGTATCACAAAACTGCAAAAAAAACTGTTCCCAGAAAAGACAGAAAAGGTAGCATCTCAGTATTACCCACAGGAGAAACATAAAACAGTCTAGAGATGTGATATATGAACAACAGGCTAGATGCAAAAAAAAAGAAGAGTAACAATAGCAACATATCCTTGTTTGTGCCATAACAGAAATGCAGCTTTGCTCCCCCCCAAAAGAACAGATGGATGACACATTTTGCTAACAATCCATCTTTGAAATGTTAAAAGTGCAATCAAATGAACTGTCCCTGAAACATGTCTACAGATTTATCACAGAACATTCCAGTTTAAGGTATTGCCAATCATGTAAACCTGTGAAATGCCTTGACAAACATGCCCATGGTATCAGTATACTTCTAACTAATGCGTGCAGATAAAGATGTAAAAGGCTTTGCTTCAGATTTTTCTTAATTATATTCTAGCATATGCAGTATGTAGCTGACAAAATGCAAGCATACCTTCTCAAATTCAGTAATCCTCTGTGCAAATATATCCCAAAGTAATAGCCTCTGTTCTTTTTTCTATACATAAACAAGTCCCCTCACCTTCAGTTTTACTAGCTACATGGCTACCTTTTATATGATGCAGATTCAGGGTTGTTAGCATGGTGAAGATGAAAATCAGGTGTGAACTGATTAGAATTGCTGAATCCCAAATACTTGGCTCTGTGTATCAGCTGTAAACATAGTGTAGGCATTCCCTCAGTGTTTGCTTTTTGTAGATTTCAACTGTGAATGGCTATTGGTTGGGGAAGGAAAACACAACAGTACTGCAGGCTGGCCTACACAAGTAGGTGTGTCAGGTTCGAC
Source organism: Protopterus annectens (assembly GCF_019279795.1). Classification (NCBI taxonomy): domain Eukaryota; kingdom Metazoa; phylum Chordata; order Ceratodontiformes; family Protopteridae; genus Protopterus; species Protopterus annectens. The sequence goes on along the minus strand of NC_056731.1, from coordinate 1,201,283,230 downwards.
TTACAAAGTGTTAGATGTAAGGCTGTAAATGTAAGTAAGCAGCACACAATTCACAGGCTCTGTTCATTAACAAACAACCTTCCCTTCATTTGTTGGCAATTGCATATGATATTATTGCCATTTAATATATTCACACATTTTAAGGCCAATGATATAGAATGGCTTACAGACTACACGTCTCAGATTACTGGTTAGATAAGAGACTAATGACCAGCAAACACAGAGAGGCAAGACAGAGCTATATATTTGTAAACAATAGTCATAACTGGTTGTGTGATCACTTAGTGCAGTACATGTAAAAATAAAAGTACAAATAACAGTTGTATGGTTTCATATTACTGTAGTTGATGTTGCAGTTGGCTGTATCCAGAATGATTTCATTTCCTTGTTGCAAAGCTGTTTGTGTAGCAAAGATAGATAAGGCACCCTTCATATGTTCTGAAGGTTCATTGGAGTGAGAGTTCAAATTCAGACCTATGGAGAAATATCTCATGTGAACCAACATTTTGTAGTGTGTATGTCACAGATTACTTTCTAGTTCAACTATTCGTTCCTTTTTTTTTTTTTTTTTTTGTTTTATTTCGTTTTTTTTTTTTAATTTTTTATTTTTTTTTTGGTGGGAGCAGTTTTTTGCATGATACACTGCTTAGTTCAGTTGTGGTAAACATAGGAAATGAATGCCAGCTTTGATTGCACTTACCTTGTTTAGGTGAAGCACAGCAGTGTGCAAACTGGACAACTGGCTCACCCAGGAAGCAGACAGATACCCTGCAGACACGACGCAGACAGACAATAATTGAAACAGGATGCATTCAGTTATTTCTGTTGGGCACCATGCAAACCCACTAAGTGGTGTTGGGTGGTGGTTAAGATTGATTGGTAAATTAGGGAATGTCATGAAACTAGTCCTGTGCCATCAGGTCTAAGTGTAGTGATGGAGTATAGGTTCATAGGTTCATAGGTAGCTACTAGGCTATCGGCCCAAGAGCATAAATAAGCCTAGCCAAAAGTGTCTTGGCTTTCGCCACCCATGTAGATTAAATTCCTGCCCTTCTATTGAGCAGAGCCACAGACATGATCCCGGGGTGAATTTCCTATTACCTATCCACTCATCAAGGTTCTTCTTGAAGAGTGCTAATGATGAGCTCTGCTTGATGTGGATGGGAATTTTGTTCCAGAGAATTAGAAGTCCCTTGGTCAAGAATCTATCCCTCCAGCATTTCCTATTTATTGATGTGGTGAGGTTTAGGTCCCTAGACCGTGTAGCTCAGGGAGAATGGAATTTCTTTAAGTGGTGCATGTCCATCAATTCTGGGTTTGACATAGCTTTGTATGTCAGACAGAGATCTCCTCAGAGTAAGCAGCATGTGACCGAATAGAGTTGGAGTTTCTTGAGCTGGTTGGCATAGGGCAACTGTTTGAGGCCAGCAATCCTCTTGGTGAGGTACTTTTGGGGCCTCTCCAGTTGTTGTATAGATGGTCCTGGGTTCTAGTACAGAGTGTGAAACCTTTTTTTTTTTTTTGTTACTGTTTTCACAGTGCAGTTTATAGCAAGGAAATTAAAAATAGACAAGTGTTATTTCAATGTTCTTGTGGCAACAGGTATAAGTGTAGGACTGCCCTGCTTATGGTCCTGAGTTTTAATACAGAATATTCCATGCACTTTTACTGTTGTTCCATTTCCCATTATCTTCACTCTCACTTATAACACTTTAGATAGTGGAGCTCATATGCGGTACATGTATAGGAGATAAGCCACCATTATTGTGTTTTCAGATGTACAACTGAGGATATGCTGTGTACTATAGTTCTATAAATATAATTATGTTATCTGGACTTCCATGGACTTCACAATTACCTAAGACACATACAAAACTGGATTTATATTCAATAACCTTGTCAGGTCACATGCATACATGTGTAACCACTCATACTGTCACCTGCATTTCTGTATGATTTCTGACTATATCTGAGCAGCACTTCTTCTATGTCACAGATGGAAAAATCAATGCTGTGGAAAATAATGTTTTGTCCCTTATGCCTAGATTTGAATCCCACAGTGTAAAAATTAATTTTCACTGTGTATAAAGGTAAAAACAAATGAGTCATGTCATTATATTTATGCCTCAGTGCATGTCTGCAAACCTAACTCACCTAACAGTTACCTTCCAATTTCCAATATATATATTTCCAGGCTACATCAGTAGACACCACTCAAACTAATGCCAATTGCAATTATTTAATTCCTCCCTGGTTGGCACTGGTGGTCTTTACTTAACATCTCGCAAATGCAGTTGTTATCATTGCTCAGGTTTGTGCACTAGCAGTAAACATGATAACTGGAATTGTCAGGAAAGTATCAGTCTCCATTGTTCTAGTTTGGCTGGTAGACATGGCTGGTGTTAGAGGGGAAGGTGCCAAGTTTAGGGAAAATAGATGGGCTGTGCAGGAGTCCAGGATATTTATTGGAATCCTGGTAAAGCATCACAGCCAAAGGCTTCTGCAGGGGTACTATTCTGGCTCCAAATGCAAGTCTGAGACATGGAATAGTTTTTCCTAGGCTGTACCATGTGCCACTGGTATCCCACTCACTGGATAGCAATGTAGACATCATTTTAATGACCTACACACGAAAAAGAAGGATACTCTCAACCATTGGTTGGAGGAATATGAGACTGTGGACATCCCACAGTTGTGATAGTATGACAGTAATAGAGTACGTGTAAGACTTAGAAAGCTAAATATAGGCAAGACTGGTGTGCATAATGCTGTTCTGTTCTTTCCCCCATCTCCTACCAAATGTGAGTTCAATCAGCAGGCTCATGTTGCTTGGCTGGAGAGACTGAGGGAAGCAAGTGGTATGTATGCAGCAGAAGAGAAGCATTATTGTAGCATTAAAAGTTAAGGATTGCTTTTTGGTCTTTAATAAAGTAGTATCAAATTGAACATGCATGTCCCAACTGTAAAAGGAAGAATGCATGCATTAGTCTGTAGCACAAATCAGTTGTAAGAGTCCAATATTAAACTGTAGTCGGAGGATGTGGGTTCAAATACCACAATTCTCAACTATACAATACTGTTATATATTTTTTTCAATAATATTTGCATTGACTTACAAACTCCATAGCAGTGGCACAAATGTCCTGCTATAAACTGTAGTCTGTATAATTGGAACATGCACATGTGCAGTATATGCACATTTCAATGATTACTTACAGCAATCTGTAGTATAGTGTGTTTGTTAGGATGTATACTTAAATGTAATACTTCAGATAAAAGAGATGTATAATTGTATTAATGCATTGTATGTCATACATGATGGCACAAATTTTATCTTTTTTCCTCTCAACCCAACCGTTATGTTTCTTTTTTTTATTTTCTATTATGTGTCATCAAAATGTCTCCATGTCATCCATGTGTACCACATTACTAAATACTTCACAGCACAGTGAGGTAGGCCAGCTCCAGTGGATCAGCCTGTCCCTGCTTCAATGGCACTAGTACTGATGCCCAGCACATCTGGTGCCATGGTAGCATCTGGGAACAGTGGCAGAGGTGGTGATTTCATCACCCACAGTGAGTTGCCAGGGATGGTGCATAAGGTCATGTACTGCACCATTAGTGTACACCTATGGTAGATGGAGAGGCTACTCTCCCTCATGGTCCATAAGAGGAGCAAAAGGAGACAGCATGCACTCCAGACACTACTGGAGTAAGGTGAGAATGATGACACTTCAGTGGGTGAGGACTCAATTCTCACTGTCTTCAAGCTTGACAGGTATGAGCCTGCATTGTCCCCTCACTCACTCGAATCATGGAGTCCCCCAACCTTTTGTGTCCATCACCATTTTTGTCTCTTGTCTTGTTTGTCAAGTATGTTTGCATTTGCTTCCTCACCTACCCAACTTACTTGACCCAGACATACCTACGTCCCTTTGACAACTTTCATCTCTCTTTGAAATGAAAAAAAAAAAATGAGCACCTGTCCCAGAAAAAGAAAAACCCGTCTGATATATAGATCTCCATTTCACACATGTGTCTTCTTGACACACTTGATGCAGCACAATTGGCTGTACAACCTGATTATGTTGTTGTCACCCTGTAAGTGGAGGTGACAGTCTGTATTCAGTTAATATTGTGCACATATTTTCAGTTTATATTTTTAAAGAAATGTGTAGATCTGGACCTTTCCTAACTCCCTCCTGCACATTCCTGTACTGCATTCCCATTGTTCTTCCCCCTGCTTGCTCCCCATTTCACCACTTTCCTCTCTACCCCATTTTGATACTTTTAATCTTGTAAAAAAAAACAGAAACACACATAAGTAGAACAAAAAGCAATGGATCCATTCACTCTTTGTGCTCTGTGTTTGTGTGGAGGTGTGCATCATGCACCAATATGCAGCAATGGTGAGCGGTGACACAATGCTGTGGTTACCTCCACACAATGCCACTTAGCCCTGCTACACTATGCCAATACACAGAAACATATGTTTTATAAAGAGTTCATGTCAGTGCATCATCAATGTTTATATAAAAGTATTTAAAAGTATTAGATAGACCTGGATTCAAACCCAGTAACATCTGAGCTAAAAAAGAAATGTGTCACTACATTTATTACCTGTTGTGAGGGAGTCAGAAGCAGCAGGTGTGTTTCATAGACTCTTACACTTTTGCAATGTGGCTCACATTTGTACAGTGGTTAACTATGTGCAAACATAGAAAATATTGGAAATGTGTATCTAGCATTGCGGAAACACTTTGCCAACCATCACGCAAACCCGCTGCTCATTTTACTATGGCAAAGTAAATATTATTATGTGTTACTGCTGTTTAATGTCCATTTCCTGTCTATGACATGACATTACATGTGGAAACATAACAAACTGAAGGCCATATCTAACAATATGTCACAGATTTACAATAAGGTCATGTGTTGCCTCCCCCCAAGCACTGTAACCCTAGTGTCTCAGTACTTTTACCATACATATATCACCTACACTACTGAAATTAATATCAAATATTGTGTGATATGCAATGCACATCAATCTAGTAACATCCAGAACTAGAACTATTAATCCATAAGCCTTATCTGCAAGGCTAGGGCAGGAATCAACATGGACCTTATCCACAGGGACATAGGTGACTTTCACCACACTTGACCAGACCCATTTTGTTTTCTTCAAGGGTAGATCTTGCTTATTAAACCTAGCGGACATCTTTGATACTGACCTGAAAGACCTGGATGAGGAATAACAGGATATACCACCTATGATGAGTTATCCAAGGCCTTTGACACTACCCTCCATTCAGGTATCATAGATAAAATCTCCCATCTGGGAATTATCTCATACATTAATAGATTGATAGCCAACTGCCTCATTGACAGAACACACACTGTCAAAGCTGGAGACTGCACCCACTCCACCATACCACTTTCAAGTGGAATACCACAAGAATCAGTGCTGGGCCTTCAACTGTTTGGAAATTATTTCTCTGAAACTCAGGCAAAGGTAGATGGCCTGTGGCTTACCGGGTTTGCAGATGATTGTCAACTGGACTTAATTATTTAGAGTCCTCCAATGATGTTATATTACAGAAAGGGGTGACACACACAGATGATTGGTGCCAAACTCATGAACTGAAGCTTAAAGCTAAATTTTCCTCATTGTACCCTTTTGCAGTGAAGTACCACTACTAATTATGATATACATAACACCACTCTAAGCTCAAATACAGTGATGCAAGACTTGGGAACACATGTTGATAACAATCTACACTTCAATCACTATGTGTCCATAGTGGTGAGATACACATTAGACAATGCACACCTCAGAAATAAGGTGATCACATCCAAGACCAGGGACTTCATAGCTTTGAAGTACTCTAGCCTTATCAGACCACTAATGCAGTACAATATTCCCTTCTGTCTGTATGTCACCAGACACCTGCAATAAATGGAGAAAACACAGAGGTTTGGGACGAGAGAATCCAGGGGCTCCAAAACATGACATACATGGAAAGACCGAAAGACCTGCCACTGTACTCAGTATCATGCAGGCTGCTGGGAAGTGACCTATGCCTGGCCTAAAGAGCAGTTCAGACCCTGCCTTACTGGACATCCTGGACATCTGTAAATAATATGGGACAATAATAACTTGTTCCAGGGATCTCAACCTAGACTGTAACATAAACCGAACATGTTGGGGAAACAGATACATCTCCCAGCAATTGCCATTCCCCTGTAATAGGCTCCCACTGCATGTGAAGCAGTACTCCTCAATGGCCCTATTCAAGCACAAAGTTGACAACTGAATGGGTGATTGTAAATTCATCCCTGGGGTGGCACCCATGTGCTTCATGGACAGGGCCAGTCAGTGCTGAACAAAAAATCGCTCTGCTAACAATGACCATCTAACTATGCTCAATAAGGGTACTTATGTTTTTACACAGCTAGGCTTGTAAATGCCCTAAGGCTATTAGGCTAGTAACCTCATATGAACCTATGAAGCTATGAACTTATGCAGTCCTCCCACCTCACAGCATCTTCCCTCCAACTTGCCCTGATGATATTATCCATTATAAGTTGACCTGCAGTCTTGTAAAAGTCAATCTTGCGCCATGGTACTTGCATAAAGTACTGAGTTCTGTAGTCTGTGTACTTAGATAGGTTGGGGTTCTGTTCTCACTGCAGTCAAGTGTGTATGTGTGTGTGTGTGTGTGTGTGTGTGTGTGTGTGTGTGTGTGTGTGTGTGTGTGTGTGTGTGTGCGTGTGTGTGTGTGTTTGTGTGTGTGTGTGTGTGTGTGTGTGTGTGTGTGTGTGTATGTGTGTGTGTGTCTAGACAGAAGAGCAGTAACTGTATCATACAGTTACTGCTCCAATACATCTTTTTTCCAATATGCTCTGCAGTCTTGTAAAAGTCAGATTTGTGCCATGGAATTTGTGTAAAGTACTGAGTTCTGTTGTCTGTATACATAGAAACGTAGGGGTTCTATTCTCACTTCAGTTAACGTTGTGTGTGTGTGTGTGTGTGTGTGTGTGTGTGTGTGTGTGTGTGTGTGTGTGTGTGTGTGTGTGCGTGTGTGTGTATGGTTGATGTTACAGAGAGCCTTTTACACCAGCATGTGTGACACTGCTATTGCCATATTGACACTGCTGATATAATCAGCAATAGAGTGTTGTCTGAGACAATCCGACTCAGACTTGAGCTGTGGACTTGCCTTAAATACTGATGTCTGTAGTCTGTGTACTTAGGCGGGGGTTCTAGCCTCACTGCAGTCAAGTATGTGTGTGTGCGTGTGTGTGTGTGTGTCTGTGTGTGTGTGTGTGTGTGTGTGTGTGTGTGTGTGTGTGTGTGTGTGTGTGTGTGTGTGTGTGTGTGTGTGTGTGTGCATTTGTGTTTATGCTTGAACTCATGCTTGACATTACAGAGCCCTTTTACATCATCATGTGGGACACTGTTATTGCCATATTCTCCTCAACAGACACTGCTGATTCCATCAGTTATATCTGATTTGTGGACATACACTATTCCACCAGGGCAGGATCAGAGACTGGCCTGGAGACCAGGCAGAAGTCATTTCATCCTATATGATACAGATTGCAGTGACATGGCTTTCAGTCTATCCACATCCATCATGGCATAGTTTGTAGGTCCTGTGTTTTCTTGGTAAGAAACTCCAGTGGCCTCTCCAGCTGCCTCATGTGTCTGGTTAGGTACATGCGTGAGAGAACATTATACTCTATTAGTGTTCTGATGAGGTTCAAGTACAGTAATGTCATACAATCCTAAGATATGATTATCATGGTTTGACTTATGGTGTGCACAACACAAGCTTTCAATACCTATGTGGACACTTGGTGGCCGAATTTCAGAATGTTATCTACTTGTGTTGCCAGTGCTTGCACCACTGGGTTTCCACATAGCAGGACTGTTGTCAGTGCTGTAATTAACATGTAATTCCACTTTTCAGATAGATAAAATAAAGACCCATTTATGTACTTATTTGTAGATCATGTGGCTTTGTCACCAAGCATTTGTCTGCATTAGCACCTTCTGTAGTATGTTATCATCATGGGTAGACTCAATGATTGCACCTAATATGCAAGAATAAACAAACATGGTAAGCCAAAGGCCATATACTTTAGCCTGAACTGCCAAGAAATAGATTCCAAACAGTAAAGGGCCAAGCACAGATCCCTGGGGTATGCCAATGGTGATGGCTGTACTGGTACAGGTTGATTCACCAGCTTTCACAGTATGTGTTCTGTCCATGAGCCAGTTGGCTACCTATCTAGTGACATAAGGGGTAATCCCCAGCTGGGTGAGTTTCTACATGATAACTGTATGGAGGATTGTGTCCAAACCCTAGGCCAGATCAAGATAGGCAGTATGCACTGTCTTACCTTCATCCAGGCTGATCACACAGAATCAATGGGCTGTGACAATATCACAGATCACCTATGGCATGAGTCAGCACATACACCTTCCTGAGATTTTCGAAAACACACATCAACACACCCTCCACATGGGCTATGTAACCATAGATGGGTGTACATCAACTAGCATCCATCTGAGTTGGGGGGGGGGTCAACATCTAATGACTGCATGTATAGACACATTCTGATTCTCCTCAACTGTGTGGTATAGGTTCATAGGTAGGTACTAGGCTATCTGCCAGAAGACATTTATAAGCCTAGCCAGAATGTGTTGGGTTTTGCCACCCCCTTAGATAAGTTCCCTGTGCCTCTGTCCAGCAACCCCCCAACTCAGATGGATGCTAGTTGATGTACACCCATCCATGGTTACATAACCCATGTGGAGGGTGTGTTGAAGTGTGTATTTAACCATCTCAGGAAGGTGTATGCTGGTAGACCAACATGTCATCATGGACCTTTTCTAAATGGACACTAGTAATATCCCGGCTGTCTGCAGCAGACCTGTGTGAGTTGTTAATGCTACATCATATCTGTTACATCTGATAGATGTCCTCAAAGACATCATCAAGGGCATTCAGGATGACAACACTATCATCCTGTGGAACTTGATCAGGCCAAGGCATTTCACATGAATCCACACTGAGGTATTCAGTCAGCACTGTCAGATGGTGCCATAAACAGCTATATCACCAAGTGGGTAGACCGCTGTATAACATATGTGGCATCTCATTATGTTGAACTGTGTGAAGTGACCTAGGTTTTAAGTCGAGTGATTAGGTCCATACATCAGGGCTGTCTGCTAGGCCCTTTCCTGTCCATTATTTAAGTGATGGACATCACAAATGACATATACTTCCTGTGTCCAAACAGCTACCTGAAGGACTGTAGATTGTGGTTAATCATTAACTCCAGCTGTGATATTAATATAATACAGACAGTATCAACACATACCAAGCAGTGCTACCACAGCCATGACAACACCTGTAATAACAAGAAAACATGGTGGGATTGTTACAGCCGGAAAACAAAGACACAGCAAAAGTATAATGTGGACATCACACCGTATAATCAGACACTTGGGTATGTGATCTGTGTCTTGTGGTAGATGGTAAGAGGAACATCCACCAGCATGTGGTCACAGCGGTGACTACTCCCTTGTATGTAACACAAGTACTGTGCATGAGAAGGACATCCACATCAGAGGCCATACTCCTTCCATAGGTCCCAGCCTTCATCACACCAATAACTGAGTACAATGCACCCTTCTTTATGTACCTCCCTACACATCTTCCACTGATGTGTAACTGAAGTGCACCACCTTTGTCATAGTAAGCTGTCACACAGCGTACTGGCCATCCTAGGTATTCTTTTCGTGGCATAAAAAATACTGTCTAATGGTGCAGAACCCCCTTCAGGTTGTTACACCAGATGAATGCGTGCTATCTGTTCTGGTAATGCAGACAGTACATGCATAGGTGTTTGAAAACATTAATGGCATGGATAATGTTCATGACAGTGTGGATTGTGCTATCTATCTATATATATATATATATATATATATATATATATATATGTGTGTGTGTGTGTGTGTGTGCCATGCACACCAGTCAACTAGCCTGTATTGCTCATACTGCCTCATACAGGTATAATACTGTCTCTCCTAACACCACCAGCAGAGTGTGGATGTGTCATAATAGTTGTATAAGTGTGTTTGTGCAGAATCATCTCTGATCACTCTAAATCACATATGTTATATCAGAGGTATGGAATTACTGGTGGTATTATTCTGATATTGTCTATGATTGTGGTTGGTTCTTTTAATATTGTCCATGAGCCATTACTTGTGTCCCACTTGCTCTAGACCCCAGCTGAGATTACACTCATATTCAGGCAAATCAATCTGCACAGCTTCACAATATGCACCCTACCCCAATTATATGTCAGACCCCTGATAAATCTCCTCTGCATTATTCATGTAAGGATTCTTATCTCACACAGACATTCTCCCCATTCTTGTGTCACCTTGTATGACAGTCACGTAATACATATTTTCACTGTGCAGCCCCTACTGTACCATATGTGATTGGTGTTGCTGCTACAACTATCTTCCACTGATATGCCCTAATCTGCTGTACATTAGTTTGTTTCACCTGCACTCTTTCCCTGTGTTCATTCCTACAATTCTTGTGTATGTCCCTATTCAGTACACACACTCCCTCTGAGTATTTATATTATATGGCAGTCCATGTACCCCTAGAGATCATTTTCACAACGTCAGTACAGAATTCCAGGAATGGGATTTCGCAATACTCTGCACTGCAGATACACTGCCCTGTACTGTGTTTGAACCAGATACTTAACATTCATAAATCTCAAATGCCCAGATTCTCACAGAATGTCCAGATGTATTCCTTATTAAATTTGTGGCTGTCTTCCATATCACTGATGTGACTCAGTATTGCATACATTTGAGTTTCATACTTCAAATCCTTCAGAACATGTATCTTAACACAAACGCTTGGTTATTTTAGCACATCTCTACAGGGCAAATATGTCAAATATGTCTCTATTTCTGGGTCATTGTCCCACTACTATGTTGGACTTTATACAGATGCCTGCACTAAGAGATAAAGAGCTATCTGTGAAGCCCTGGTGATCATTGTGGCATTCCGCCCAAAACCGAAGACCATCAGTGCTCTGATTTAAACAGGAGTGCTATCCATGTTGGCTTACATGGTTTCCCGACTTATTTACATTTAAATGAAGTGTACAGCATGAATATGCAATGCATGCTGCTGCTCAACAGGACACATGATACACAGATGTAAACTCCATGAAGGCTAAGTTTACTGAATCTCAAGGTGTCTCTATTTTTTGGCCTTTGTCCTCATTACTTTTGCCTTTGTCTAGAATTCTTATAGTAACAGGTTAAGTATGGGTTACCATAATGAACCAGCACTAGGATTTATAAATTTATGTTCGCAGTAACTTTGCTTCTTCTATTTCATTCAATATTGCAGAGGTTAAAACTGCTTGCATGAAAGTCATTATTAACAAGACCAGCTATTGTGGGTATCAGTAAAAGTATGAACTAGTGTTTTCTTTCAGAGGACTTGTTTTTTATTCAGAGGACTTGGTTTTTATTGTATTTGACCCATATTTCCCCAAACTATAAAATACAATTTCCAGGTAATCATAACATCTAGAGATTATACTGGTTAAGCTATGTTTCCTCTTGCCAGAAACTGAAACCTCTGCCATAAACTATTGCAAACTCTAATTATTTGATATTTTTTTCATTTTGCTAGTACGGGATATTATATATTAGATCCAATCTTCACCCCTTTTAATATTTAATATGTTAATTCTTTCTACCCTATTTCTCTCTTTAAGCTTCCTTGGTCAGGTTGAAGTAATACTCCCAAAACTATGTCTGGGGTGTGCACACACACCATGGTGGATATATATATAAATATATATATATATATATATATATATATATATATATATATATATATGTATACACATATATATATATATATATATATATATATATATATATATATATATATATATATATATATATATATATATATACACACACACACACACACATATATATATATATATATATATATATATATATATATATATATAGATAGATAGATATAGATATATATCTATATATAGGATACATATGGAGATATATATGGGGTATTTAAACACTGCCATCACTAGATGTCCTGTGAGAAATCCCAGCAAAAGAACATTTGTTATATGTTTGACATGTGTGAGATAAGAGAAAAACTGAAAATATTAGGTTGTACATTTGCATGTGTTTGTTACACTTTACAGGCAGACTGGCAGTTAGAGGAGTAGAAGCCCTTCCTCTTGATGCATTGCATTTCTTCTGGTGAGGCCTTGATAAAAATGTGCCTGAAATCAATGGGTCTTACAACCTCAGAGAGGTTTCTGATGCTGTAAAATGCTTATTATGTTGCTAGTTCTCTCCTCTGCAGTCTTGAAGAACCAGATAGATTCCTCCACATCCGGCAGCGTAATCCTTAGGAAATGGTTCAGGAGTCACAGGACTGATACCTACAATATCCTTAAACTAGCCCTAGCAGGTCACTGACATGTCATTAGACAGTTATAATTACACAAATCAACAGGAGTGGGAATACGCCCTCCTTAATTCTGCTCCTAGGTAACAAAGTTTCACAGGGTTCCATGCAGGCTCCTTGTCCACAAATAAACAGTCAACTGTCTGCTGGTCACTCTGCAAGTGGCATGTCAACTGCTGTCTCTACCTCCTCCATTGGTGCAGATGACTACAACATGCAGCATTATAGGCACTATTGATGAAGGTGTCCATTAAAACATTCAGCTGAGATATAGCTACTCATATTGCAACTATCATTCCCCTCACATATACCGTGACACTTACTGTAGCAATGGGTATGTGCTGAAGTGGAGCATGCCTCTTTCATGTGTTTCTGAATTAGTTTGCCATTTTGAGTTTCATCATTTGCATATTCATGTGGTTCACAGTCATGGACTTCTTTATTTCCATATCGCTATGCAATCATTAGCTTGTGCAGCACATTGTGCTGTTTTGACCTTTCACAATCATACTATTCATGTGTCTCTGTGAATCACACACACCCTGAACATTACCAGTACCCATGCTAATTCTCACTGCACAATGGACTAAGTAATTATAAATCCCAGCCTACCCTTAGAACATGTGCAGTCTAAATGGCAGACCATATAAAAATCTGACAAAGTAAACTGAACAGCATTATCTTAAACAATCAAACAAAAGTATTCATTAAAGCAGCGTCTGTTTTTGTTCATTAGCCTAACTGAATAATGATTAAATAAAACTGGCATCTATTTAAAGACAAGAGAAATTGATATGATTCTGAATAAAACTATACACATAAAGAAGATATCAGTAACAATGAAAAACAGTTATGTAAAATGTGCAAATATCATAAAGCTATGAACAATATGTTAGTTGTTTAGTTCCGAATAAATTTTGAAACCAGTTGCAATAGTTAAGCCTTACTCTTTGGTGGCATCCAATAATGTTTATTGCAGTATTCTCAGCAAGCACATTTATTCTCCAAATCTCCTTCTCTAACGTCAAGTTTAACTTTATCTAAAACATAAAATATGACTTATTTATTTATTTTAATCTGAACATGTTACACTATTAAGGCATTCTTGCCAAAGTGCATAGCAAAGTTTGATAACTCTCAACTAGTTTTGCCAGCATAAAAATCTTCTCTTTTCAGCTTTTCCCAGTTAGGGGTCACCACAGTGGATCACCTGTCCGCTTATGATTGTCAGTGGAGTTTTACAGTGTTGAGTTGCCAGCCTGGTGCTCAACCTTCCACAGAAGGCGCACACACACTCACGCATAGGGCCAATTTAGAGTGTCCAATCCACATACCCCACATAGTCTTTGGGATGAAACCGGAGCACTTGGAGGAAGCACACGCAACCACAGGGAGGACATGCAGACTCTGCACAGAAGGAACCCCAGCCAAGGATCAAACCGCAAAAACCTCTTGCTGTGAGGTGGCAATGTTAACTGCTGCTGCCATTTTGCCAGCATAAAAATGCAATACATTATTCACTCAGCTAAATACATTAAACTGAGATAAAAGCAAGTAAAATTATACTGGAGGTTAAAACTTTTTTTTGTTGAGATAAACTGTAATAAAGAGTGGTCATTCACTAAATGATCTACATTGGCCACAGGAAAAAAAATATATGTGTCCCATTATTTTTTAGAAGCCGTAAGTCACTATATGGTATTTACTCTAATGCTAGGGGTTCACTTGTAGAACGCACATAAGATTATTATTATTTTTTCTTAACAAAAAGAGGGATTTCACCTAATATCTACCCCAAATTCTTATGGGCTATTACAATTTTCCAGTAATCTTTGATCAGGTTGTTTAATGCATCATTTTCAATGTAGAGGTGACAACGATGACCAGTCACCTTTCAGACTGGTTACCAACTTCCTGGTCAACTTTCCTTGAACAATATTTTGTCAGCTTCTTTAAAGTTTCATAAGCTTCATAAGTTTATTCCAATGTTCAGGCCCTATGTGTCTTCAAGAAAGTTGACTCTCTTTAGGTTATATCATAGGCCCAGTAGTAAAATTAATTTTCAAGTAGATTGTTAAACTGACTAAGGCTGCTCAAAATCTTATTGTGGTATCTAAAACTGGTATAGCACTTTGTTTCACATTATTGGAATTGTTTGGATTATGTAGGAACTCCTCAACTTAGAAGAGTTTAATGTTACCTTCAAGTGCGCATTCATGTGTCTGAGTGTGCTTGGGTTTGTCTAGATGGCTATATCCAAGCTGTGCCATAAAAAGATATTGTGAAATACCTTTAAGGCAAAAGTAAATTTACTTGCATATTTTTGGGAATGAGTAATACTTGCATATACCTGTGCTGGTATTTAGGATGCCTCACTGATAGTATGATTTTGGTAAATTTTCTTTGGACTAATGCCAGAATCTGTAACAATTCATTTACACAAATGCAAAATATGTCATCATATTCAGTTATTGGCCAAATATAGATCTTATAATGCCAAGGAAACTACTGAATCTGTTTGTTTTAGGATTGGCCAAACTTCAGTACCAGACTTTTGTCTCTATGGATATGCCAGACATTACTGTCTGTAGGCCTTTTTTTCACATTATGTTAGTTTGCTACTTTTATTGGTAAATATATATTTATATATATATATATATATATATATATATATATATATATAATATTTATGTTTTCTGTAAATGTTCCATTTTTTTCCATGGAGCTTTTCTCCCAGGCCTCCAAAGAAAATGAGCTTCTGGCCCTTTTGGACTTGCCTGGTAAACAAATGTAAAATAAAAATAAATAAAATGCAAATATACGTTAGCACATCACCTCTTCATCTCTTATTGATTTGTTTTTAGCAATACACCTTTAGTATGGCATTATTTGTAACTTCGAAAAAAGTCAAAATAAAAGTGATAGGTGACAAAGGTCCATATTCCAATATAAAATGAAAAATGTAGAGTAAAAAGAATAACCAGACCACCAGGCTGAAAACGTACTATTTATTGTGCACAGAGAAGTTAGCACTTTCAGGTACAAACAAGACCCTTCTTCAGACTCACTATCACGCATTTCAAAGTACTTTTATATAAAATCACACCAATCACATAACATATCCAATGAACCAATAAAAACTTTGCTGCAAGCAATAAGAATTAGGCTTTGACTATATATGGTCTACGCCTACATAAAACAGGTTTTAAAGGCACTGCACCATTGAGCCCAGGATGCCTATTTGCTCCTAGCTCAATGATCCATCTAGTTTCACAATAGTCTGTGTATCCTGATATATTGCCCTTTCTACCATCACCATTAACCTGTTTTAAAACTAAAAAAGAAAAACTATGTCCCAACTGTTTCTCTATATGTAAAGAACGTGAATTCTTCTTATCTTTTAATCTAATAGCTGAAAAATGTCTCAGGATCCTGTCTTTGAACCTACAATTCGTTTTCCCTACATAAAAAGACTGGCAATTTTTACAGATAGCTAAATATACAATATTGGTAGTTAAACAGGTCGCCTTAACTC
Source organism: Protopterus annectens (assembly GCF_019279795.1). Classification (NCBI taxonomy): domain Eukaryota; kingdom Metazoa; phylum Chordata; order Ceratodontiformes; family Protopteridae; genus Protopterus; species Protopterus annectens. The sequence goes on along the minus strand of NC_056731.1, from coordinate 1,201,267,132 downwards.
TAAAGATATATTCCCTTCCAGTTATGGGATGTTTAAGACAAGAACTAATATTAATGTGTTTACAAGCCTTGCACCGTTGGCAAGGAAAGGTACCAATTTTACTTATATGTATGGAGCTTTTGATCTTATGCTGTTTATCACAGAGTAGTTAATTGAAATTTTTATTCCTCTTATATACAAAGTCTGGGTTATCACCCAACAAACACTTCAAAGAATCATCCGTCTGTAATATTTTCCAATTACTTCTTATTACATCCTGTATCCATCTAATATCACTAGTATAAGTCATATGTATAGGGACCTTACTCATAATGTTAGTCAATGTCCTCTTATTATTGTGGGCCCTGTTCAATCGGTTAAAGGTACCTTTAGAAGAAAACCAGGGAGCATTAAATCTAGTTCATCCTGTAGGATATCATTATCAGTACAAAGCCTGGACAGGCACATAGTTTGCCCCTTAATAATATTACAGAAAACATATCCCGGATGCATACTGCCTCTGGCCAAAAGGCCATTCTTCCAACATGATTTTATATAAACACTCAAATGTATCAGTCCTTTATCACTCTGTTATAATAGTATATCCAGAAATTCTATAAGATTAAGACTAATTCTAAAAGAGTGCTGAACTGAGAAACTCAAAAAATCAGTTGATTGCTCAATGTAATTTGTAAAATCTGAATGCATCTCAGTAGTGCATGTCCATAACAAAAAATATTGTCAATAAAATGTGCATAAAATGCTATATATTGTGACCATTATTTACACTTAGAACAATGTCTTTTTCCCACAGGTCAAGAACTAGGTTTGCATATGAATTGGCACAAGGGGTGCCCATGGCCACCCCCTGTTTCTGCCAGAAATATTCTCCATTAAACATAAAGATATTATAATTCAATACCAGCTCTAAAAGGCATTTAACTAATTTAACTAATTTTAAATCCTGCTGACTAATAACATCTTCACTAATTAATAGCTTTCCAATAGCTTCAATGCCATGACTGTTATGTATCATAGTGAATATGTCCCTTACATCCATAGTGACCATAAGATATGGAGTAATAATATTATGAACTTTCATAAAATCATACAAATTAGTTAAAAAGTGTGCACTATCTTTCAATATTCTAGGAATATTCGCAACAGCACCTTTCAATTTGAACACCGACCATATTGAACAATGCTCAGTGACCCACTCCCTACCTGAAACAATAGGTCTAAAGGGTGGGTCAACCATGTCTTTTGTGTATTTTAGGCAATATTTTAAAAATTGGTATAACAGGCTGATCTATATAAACAAAGTCATAAATTTCTTGAGTCATTATATTTGCTTGCCTCAATTCATTTGACACATCTCTAACATATAATATTGCATCATTCACCTTAGCAGGATTTATTTTGGCATAAATGGGACTAGCAGAAAGCATGCATTCAATTTAATCATTGTAATACTCAGAGTCCATTAGAACAATTGCCCCTCCTTTATCAGCTGGTCATATGACCAGATTAGGATTGTCCTGTAGCTCTTTCAAGGAAAAATGTTCTTCTATAGTGAGATTATAGAAGGAATGGTTCAAATTATAATTCGCCATAGACCATATCTGATCCCCACAAGTCTTAATGAAAACATCCACTGTTGGATCATAATTAGGCATAAAATACTGGGTTTAATTAAATTCCTAGCACCAGATGCTTTAATAATATTCTCTCCAAACATTTTCTCAACCTTAAATTCCTGCCAAATTGTTCAAGTTCTATAATCAAGTTCGTATAATTATGTTTACTGGCTGTTCATATAATTATGTTTACTGGCTGGAACAAAATTACGTCCCCTACTTAATACAGAAAGCTGTTCAGCAGATAATTCAACACTGGATAAATTAAACACCAGATTGTCAGTATCTTTAGTCAAATGGATATCTTCCTTCATTTGCTCTCTTGACTGCTCATTCTCTTAGTGAGATATTACCCCTGTACATCTGATCATTTCTCCTTCTTCATTCTCACTGGTACAGGTAGCGGGTGAAAAACAAGCTGGAAGTATAAGGTCTTTGGTCATGCTCCCAATTCCACAGTACTTTCTTTTCGCCCAGTAGTTACCACAACTTTCCCTAAATCTGTGGAAGATGATTCTATGTTGCTGCCTGCTTTGTCAACAGACTGGTTTACATCAACAATCTCCCACAGTGACCTCTCTGGGTTGTCGGATCTACCCTCATTCTACACCAACACTTCTGCCATGGTCGTTCGACCCTCTCCCACAACGGCGTTGTCCTCAACTGCCATGGCCCATGTAGTGGGTGTGGTTATGGCAAAAAGAGACTTTGTCATCATGCTTACCCTCCATACATCCAAATGGTTAATGGAATCCTTGGTCGATCTGCCAATAGGAGGCAAGGGATGATGCAAATCAGCCAATCTGGTATTTCTCATAGTTGCTGTAGTGTTGGTAGTTCTCCTAGGAGCTGAAATGTTGCTCCTAGGCCAAACAAAGATTTTACCACATTGGAAATCATCATGGTCCCTCATTAGTTTCTTAGTTTTAATTTGTTGCAACTTTGTATCATACGCATAATGGCACAATAAAGTGTGTCCATTTTTGAGCATATAAGTTTCACTCGGAAACATGAGTTCGATTTCATACTGCTTTTTTTCTACCAACTTCATTAATTTTTGCTCTTCAGGTAAAAAGAAGTTATTGAGAAGGTGCATGTATTGTGCACTCGTCTCATGGTTGATAGCCTGCCATTGTGCTACCAATTCCGGATATCGGTCTCCATAAGTAGGCATGCAAAGGACTCTCATACCCCGTGGTACTACATGGAAGTGTAAACAGGCTTCTAAATGTAGCCATTACTATTGCAGCTGCTTAAGTTGGCACAAGTCATTCTCCAAAGAATTAAATAGTTCTTTAAACCTTTCATTATTCTCGACTTCAGTAGTTGCAGGTATACTGTCTGTATTACCTGAGAAAACAGTCCTCAAAAGTGGATTACTGTTAGAGCAAATCAAATGCTGTATCCTGTCACAAAATGACTGAGCTATCAGAGTAACTGGTCGATAGTCCAACTCAATGTTTCCATTCAGAAGTGCCATGTCCACCTCCACCCAGACAACAAATACAAAACAAAAAAGTCAAAATCAAAGTGGTAGACGACAAAGGTCCATATTCCAATATAAAACAAAAAATGTAGAGTAAAAAGAATAACCGGACCACCAAGCTGAAAACATACTATTTATTGTGCACAGAGAAGTTAGCGCTTTCAGGTACAAGACCCTTCTTCAGACTCACTATCACACATTTCAAAGTACTTTTATATAAAATCACACCAATCACATAACATATCCAATGAACCAATAAAAACTTTGCTGCAAGCAATAAGAATTAGGCTTTGACTATATATGGTCTACTCCTACATAAAACAGGTTTTAAAGGCACTGCACCATTGAGCCCAGGATGCCTATTTTCTCTGTTTTCAGCCTGGTGGTCCAGTTATTCTTTTTACTCTACATTTTTAGTTTTAACTTCTGCCACATGCTTGTTGAACTTAAAGTTGTTACTAGTATACATATTTTAAAATCTTTATAGAATGACAACATTTTTCATTTTACATTTTCCAGTCATATATACAGACTAGCTTTCCTTTGTCAAAAATTCATGGCTTTATCCTTATTCACACTGGACTGTAATTTGTTCTTATTGCCTAATTTGAAATGTCTCAAAAATCATTAGTTCAATGTTTGTCATCAGCAGATTATATGGTACATTATACTTTGCAGTCATTAGTGGAATTTCCAATCCAATATATATCTGATCTCAGTGCATCTGAAAATACAAGGTTAAACAACATCAGCCGCATAAATAAGCCCTGAGTTACTCCTGCCTTAACTGCAAGTTTCTTGGTGTATGTACCTTTAATTTGTACTCTCTTTGTTCTTCCTGTCAGCCAATTCATAATCCAGTTGCTAACATTCTGGGTTATGATATTTTTTTATTAATGATGGGCAGATGGCTGAGTGAGGTAAACAACTGAATGCCTTACCTAAGTATTGAAAGATAACTGTAACTGTCAAACCCTTATAACTAACCATGGTTATAAAATCATAAATGTCTGCAAGTTTAGTTAACTTAGATCTACCTCCTATAAAACCATGTTGTGTAATATTAGGCTATAAACCCAAAGCCGAATCATTGCATAGCAGGTCAAGTATGCAGTTCTCAAAGCAATTTCCCAAAACTGATGTTAGACTAATAGGTCTGTAATTAAGCAATAACTGACGATGGTGTGATATATCAAGACTTACCGATGGTTGATGTGGTTTAATCATGAGGGTGAAGTCCAAGTGATTAAATAAAGCCAACCATGGGTAAATAATATTATACCATGACCCCCCATTAATATTCCAAAACGTGCACGCTGATTGGTCAGCATGCATGTTGTAAATCGACTTATACTAATGGAAAAAGGTCCGGTCTCCCGGACTTTTTCCATTAGTATGTCTTTTTTTAAAACAATGTCTCGCTATGTTAAAGGAGTTTAACATAGCGAGACAGCTTTAAAAAAAGCAATGGAGATACTCCGTTGCTTATTTTAAAGCTGTCTCGCTATGTTAAACCCATTTAACATAGCGAGACAGTGTGTAAAAAGCAACGGAGATCTTGCTTTCTCCGTTGCTTTTTTCAAAACTGTCTCACTATGTTAAATGGGTTTAACATAGCGAGACAGCTTAAAAATAAGCAACGGAGTTTCTCCGTTGCTTTTTTTAAAGCTGTCTCGCTATGTTAAACCCATTTAACATAGCGAAACAGTAAAAAGCAACGGAGATTTTGCTTTCTCTATTGCTTTTGCCCACAGCTCTGATGTACTGCGTAGGCATACACATGTGCAGTACATCAGAACTGCCGCAGAATACCAGACAGCTGCGGAAGGGCAGCAAGGAGGCATTATACAATGCCATTATTTAAGAAAAGTAATTATTTTTTTTTCTTAAATAATGTCATTGTATAATAGCAATAACCCACTTCTGGGTGTGGGTAATGCTGGATTTACCCACGGTTGGCTTTGTTTGGCCACTCGGGCTTCGCCCTCATGACCAAACCACGCCAACCGTGGGTAAATCCAGCATTACCCACACCCAGGCGTGGGTTATTGCTATAATATACCACACCACGGAGTCAGTTATTGCTATTATACAATGACATTATTTAAGAAAAAAAATACTTATTTTCTTAAATAATGTCTTTGTATAATGGCACTGTGTTGTCCTTCTGCAGCTTTTATATATCCTGTTGCTTTTTTTGATTTATTGAGCATGCGTATGGGACTTACATTCCCATGCATACCCAGTACAGCAGTGCTTTGAAAAGGAAGCAATGGAGAAAAGAAGGTCTCTGTTGCTGTTTTTTTTTTTTTTTTTTTAATTAAAAAAAATGTTTCAGGCAGTTTAGGGGTAGGAGAAGGATGGAATGGAGGAAATACAAGGGAAATCAGGTATGTGTCTTTAGTTATGAATAATGTACCTGATTTTTCTAGTATTTTCTCCATCCTGTCTCTGCTATGTCCAATTACATTTTTTTTTATTTTTATCAAAAAATAAATAAATAAATAAATAAAAGTTACAGTATATAGCAACGGAAAAAAAGTCCGGGCAACTGGACCTTTTTCCATTGGTATATGCTAGGATTTACAATGGGCACACTGATTGGGCTGACCAATCACTGTGCTCGTTTTGGAATATTACTGACCAGTCATTGTATAATTGTTATATATTTTATTTTATTCCGCATTTGTTTACAGTGCAATGTCTGACTGGGCCAGGATCCCATTTTCAGCAGAGACCTTGGGAGAAAGCTCCAGAAAACTTTATGATAGTAAGATAGTGTGACAATACAATAAGTAAAGTGCATATAATAAGTGAAATTACATATTATCAGATGATAATTCAAAACAGCAAAGAAGTTTCCCTGTAAATGTAGGAGATTTACAGCAATATTATAGTAAAATACAGTCCAAATTAGTTTCATAGACAATGATCGTACAGGAAAACAAAAAAAGAAATTTTATTTTATTTTTTTGTTTTTTTATTAATGGTATTTAGAAATTCTTTGATTGTTACAACAAGGCTGAAGTATGAAGGTTTGGGGAAGCTGGGGTGAGAGCTTACTGGTTTTGCCTGTGTTTGAGGCTTAGTCTGGGGTAGTACAGAAGCATATCCAGTGGCTAGTAAAGTGTTCTTTTAAGTTTTGCTTGAATTTGAGGGTATCAGTTTTGTTAAGGATGTACATTCCAGATTCTGAATTCTAGATATCTATTGAACACACCACTCACTTTTGTAAACCGGTATTAAATTTGACTCCTTCCACATAATTGCAAAGTTGTTGTTTTCTAAAGTTCATTATATATGTCATGTTAAGATAAGAAGTAAAACTTCTGATATATTTTTGAATAATATTGCACGTCATTGATCATGTTACATGGAATGTTTTACCTTAGTTTTCTTAAATGCACTAGCCAGCATCTCTTTTGTTATTTTGGGGCAAATTGTATATTTTGCATATGCATCAAGCAATTCCGAATCTTCGGTGGTTGCATTACTGTCACACAGCCCAGTGAAGTACTTGTTAAAGTTTTCAGTGATGTCTTTAAGGTTAGTTAAAGTATAGTTATGGTCAACCAGGATGAATGATAATTTTTCTTTTTTGTTGTGTTAGTCTATCAATTAATACAGTGGATTAAGGTTGTAATCTGTCAGCAAAATGTTTCCTGCAGTACATAGTTGGAGTCCCTCAGCCTTTGTAAAGCTACTGTCTGACTGAGCAAGTCACTTAACTAGAAAGTGCTCTGGGGTAATTAATAAATTGAGTTGGGCTCTTCAGTGGTCTTCTGGATAGCATGCCTAGTAACCATCTGTAGATTTAGGTACTGAAATAGTTTTTCTTACTATCATTGTCATAGACTAAATGCATACCATAGTTTGCCTTTTGTGATTTCATTCTGTTTTCAAGTTATTTAGTAAATCTGTTAGTTTTATTTCACTCTTTAAGAAATGTTTTATAAATATGAAGCAATGTATTTTTCTTTAAATATAAAGATTTTAAGTTATTGCTCCACCAATATGCAATATTTTTTTTCTTGTGTATCATATTGCAAATGGCAATTGCCTCATTGTGATAGAAGAGAATCCTACCTATTATCTGATGGCCACAGTTAATATTTGTGGAAAGTAAGGCTACTTCCCAACCAATTTTTTAGGCTCTCACAGAGAGATTTGGTGCTGGTTTTATGTTAATAATATTTTTAGACCATGGCTGTTGAAGTATACCATGTCCAGCTAAAAGGCAATCATGTTGTGGCATGACTTGCCTAAAGGAGTAGAGACCTGCATGAACTTTACCATGAGTGCCAATGATTTCTAGTAGATTTGACTGCTTGGCATTTTCCATTAAAACTCACTCAATACCACTTAATAAGAGGAAATCTAAAGACAATTATGATATGTTTCTGTGTTTACTGATGGGCTGAACTAATAGATTACAATGTGTATCGTCAGCATGCTGCTGATTATTTTTAAATCTGAAGAGCAAAACACCATTCTTTCTTAGATTGACTCATGTTTCAATAGCGAAATTCTGCAACCTTTTAGATTCTCTTAGACTAAGGTAAACTTGTTGTATCCTGGTATTGAAAAATCCCAGGTATTTCATGCCTCATCTAATGCAATAACCATAATATTTTCTGTAAGAGTTAATGCCAGAATGTTATTCAATTTCTTTTTAAGGGTTCTACCATTAAAGAAATACTATTTTATAATATTATCATGTCTGTGTTTCCATTTAGTGTCATACCTATTACTAGTGTATCAGTGTTCACTAAAAAAAGCATAATCATTTATTTGATTTTACTGTTTAAGTAGCAACTGTCATAGTGATTAAGATGCAAGCTACCCTTTTTAAAAAGTTTTCATCATAAAAGAGTAATCACTTCGTTGATTTTGCTGTTTAAGTAGCAACTGTCATAGCGATTAAGATGCAAGCCATCCTTTTAAAAAGTTGCTCATCGTAGACACAAACTTCCCAGTAAATAGTTTGTTGAACCCAGTAAACTGCATACAGTTATTTTAAGTAAACATGTAATCAGTCCATTTTAATGATGATAGTATTTCACATAATATAATATCAATTTTATGTCATTCTAAAGTATCCAGAATGTTAAGCAATAATCATTTCATATGGTATAATGCTGTATATATCAAATCATTGGTACCCCTATGCAAAATTGTAGTTTTGTATTTGTTTCTACCCCTCAATAGTTTATCTGCTTGCATTGAAACATCTCTAAGTTTCACACTAGGTAAAGATGATAGAGTTATTAAGTTTTTGTCTAGACCTACTAAATTTCTTCTTGCTGGTCCAAGTATGGTCTTGATATACCAAGGAGACAAACTCATTCAAGCCTATAGTTCCTTTTTTATATACCTCCAGTTAACACTCATAGTGCCTTATGGCATCCAGACCTTTTTGGGGTATGACTTCTTTCACTAAATGATTTACTAGTTAATGACAGACATTATTATGAAAGGTGAGGACTTATTAAGAAAATGCCACTAAGATTGTTAATCTATGATGTTCTGCAGTCCAGAAATTTATCAGTGTTTGCCATTTATTATTTGTATTAACATATTTATGTTCATATTTTCATACTTGAGTAACCTATATAATATTGCAGTTTATGATTTGAAATGCTATGGTGGGAGACAGGAAAATTCATTGTCAACATACAAACTATTAAATGAGAAACCTTAGATGCTGTTGAAGAAAACTGTCACTGATATCCACAATGTAAGTTGCCCATCTTGAGATATAATCAGCATTATTTAAACTGCTAATTAAACAATTAAAAAAATGTTTTTATATGTCTATAAATATTTCCATAAATGTGCACTGAGAGAGAGATTTCTTGCTGATGTATGGAAAGCTTGTGTCTAGTTAACAAAAGTGTTCTAACAATGTATGTCTAAGCTATACAGTTTCCAGGATATGACAATCTGTGAAAGTTTAGCAAAAATATAATTCTGGGTTTGTATGCATTATAATAAATGACAATATTTATGGAAAGGCCATAAATGCACTGACTGTTATCGTTTTAAACAATACTTCTTACTGATACATTTATTGTTTCTACAGTTTTTATAGGTTTACTTTTCACAAAATCTATACATGTGTTGATCTTATGCTTTTTAAGTTTATTTTTCAGAAAATGCACTGGAATGTAAAATATTTGTAGGCTGGTCAAGGTGTGGCACTCTACATGAGTCTAAACTATTAAGGTTATTGCTCTTCACCCCTACAACAGGCCCTCTTTTCTTGTTATAATCCACTATTAACCTTTTCTAGGTACCACATCTCCAGCTGACTACCGCTGTCTATTTACTTATTTACCTAATTCTTATACAGCCCTGTAACTCTGCACTCACACTATATGTACCACCTCCCTGTACTGTACCTGCATTGCTTTTTATCACTGTATTTACCATTCTGAAAAATAATTGTCACATGCTAATGAAATATACTAATCCTGCTAACATGTCATCTCTGTCTTACCAAATGAGGTTTGGTAACGAGCCAGTTTGTCCTTCAGGTTGTGGTTAGGTAGTAATAATGGCAATTAAGAGGATAGGGGAAGAAAGCTAGTTAGGGGGATGAACAGGTTAAATGGAAATGTAAGATGATTGGGAAGAAATGAGGTAAGGGTAGGGAGGGGTTAATGGGTTTTATGCAAGTGTAACAAGTGACTGATGCCATGAGGGATGCTGCTGCTGTGGATGTTACGGCCTCTGGAGTGGTGTGCAATGAGATCACTGATGGTGATCTCAACAGGTGATTGATGTTGCTGCGATGGATGTTTTGGCCACTGGAGTGCTACACATTGAGGTCACAGATGGTGGAAGCACAGACTTTGTATCAACTGGTGGTCCAAAGAAAGTGGTCTTGTCAGGTAATGGATGTTACTACAAGGAGTGTTTTGGCCATTGGGGCAGCACACAGTTAGGTCAAAGGTAATGATGCACTTTCATATGCTCATGAGTGTTTCTGCTGTATGGGAGTAGTGTGGGGACAGGTAAGGATGAGATACATCAGGGGCTCGGTGGAGCAGGTGTTTAAGTTTAATTAGTGGGGGTTTGGGAGTTGTCTATAGATGAGGTGGAGTCATAACAACTGAGATTGCGTTGGACTTTGGATCTGGCTGAGTGATTCGTTAGCTAAGCAAGGCCTGGGGTAGGGAGAGGGGTCTTTTGACCCTTTCCCTTACCACTTTAGTTAGAAGAAAAGTTTGAAACAGGGGAGTATGTGGGTAATTTGAATTAATTGATGTGATGGGGTTCAATGTAAATTGCAAATAGTAAAGTAAGGCTTGGGAGGCTTTAGTGGCTTTCTGGCTCAAGGCAGTGAAAAACTGGGTGTTAAGCTTCCTAAGGTGTTAGGTTTCATTTATTGTATGGTGGTTTTGTTAAAGAAGGATACTGCCTTGGCCTTGCCAGTCTTGGTAAGTTAAGGGGCCAGGACTGGAGTATGTTTGTGAGTGGCATGTAGGGTTTCGCACACTTGTTTGAAGTGTGTGGGTATGTATTCATCTGTGCATGTGACAGACGGGAAGGCATGTTGGCTAATTTCAGATTGCAGCAGCCTGAATCGGGTAGGCTATCTTTGTTGTTACGTGGATTTCAGGGTATCTGTGCTAAAGGGAATTTTCGGGGGTATGGCAAAGGGATATCCTTTCATGGGTCAAAGGGAAGACCAGGGAATGCATTTTCCCATTAATGTATGGATATTGTGTCATCTGTTTGTGCTATTTAGTGATCCAGAAGTCATGCTTGAATTAATATATGGGACTTGACTTTCTTAAGGATTTTTTATGGAATCAAGGGTGGGAGGGGTCTTTTTGTAGGAATATTCATCTCTTATAAAGGAAGGAAGAGTTTGTGAAGGCTTGACAGAGCAGGAATGGTGGGTGGGTAGGTTATTGGGTGTGTCTGATAATCTTTCCTTTGGGCCGCTAGGAGGTGATACATTATATGGATGACTTTTAAGAGTAGATAGGGTTTAATGGAGTATTGTAGGTATGCAGGTGTTTAGGGGGGTATGTCAGGAAATGGGTGTTTTGTTGACTAAGCAGAAGTTAGAAGGCTTAAGCAAGGCATTGTTTTGGGATTCTTAGCAGAGGCAGGCCATGGTTTGTTTCTTTACCAGATGTTTAGGTAACACCTTGAAAGAAAAGCTTCAAGGGGAAAATCCATACACAAAGAGCAGATTAAGGATATTGCTGAGCTTTTTGTCCTCCTGTAGTTTGCATTTTGGACAGTTTACTTGAGTAAGGGTTAATAGGTTGGTGCATGTTGTCTTATCATTGTGGTGTCTTTTTTGAGCAGTTTAGTGGTATGGCCTTATGGCAGATGAATTGGGCTGTTCCTGGGGATTTGCATTTGTCTACAAATGTGGCAGGAGTTATTGGGTTAGGGCCATAACTAGGAGGAGGTTGGTTTGTGGCCTGTTGGCCAGCAGGAGGGAAAGACAATTGGATGAGGGATGTTAAATATTTGAAGTTAGTTTAAATTTAGATGGTGTCATAGGTTTAGCAGGAGAAGTTGTTGGGGAAAAGGGTTCATTTTCATTTGGATAATATGGCAGTGGTATGGGTTATTGGTGCTGCTAGACGAGGTGTGTCAGGTTGAGTTAGAAGGATTTGATGCTTGGTGCAGTAGTCTAGGGCAGTTTTTATAAGGAAGATATATGGTAGGGCATTGCTAGATTTGTTAAATTTTTGTTGCAGCTCCCTAGGGGAAGGAGTTTGGCAGGAAGGATTGAGTTATTTGGTTAAGAATTGGGAGCAAGGTAAGGCATTTCAGTTGGTCAAGGAGGATTTAGCTGTGATTAGTATAGTTGCACGAGTGACAGGATTACATTAATTTACTAAATCTTGGATGGTGGTTCATATGCTTGAAGGGGTGGAGTAGGTTTGATAGTGTGAAGATTAACAGACATTGGCTATTGACAAGGTAGGTTTTGTGGTGAGAGTTGCTGTTGGTAAATGGGGGTTCACTGGGGTACAGTCTGTGTGACATTTGCTTTATGGATATATTGAAGCCATTATGAAGGTGGTTTGTTAGTCAGCAAATCCTGTGTTGGTCATCAAATGCCTTATAATGGATAGTTGGTATGATGGAAGGATTACTATTACATTGATCTTTTAGAAAAGAAAATCTCACTTTATTATATCCTTTGGATGGTAAAAAGGGGCTGCAGTTAGGCAATATAATTGACATTTCTTTGTTTGGGGTGACATTGGGCTTCTTAAAGTTCTGGTCGTATATTTGGCAGGTAATGACTTGGGAATAATTACAAACCTTCTTCTGGTAGTTAGGATAATTGAGGTTTTGTTAATTTGCAGAGGTTATACAAGGGTATGGGTATTACTTTGGCATTGGAGATGGATCATCAGTTTAATTTCATCCACTTAGGCAACTGGCTGCTTTGTGTATTGATATGATAGGGCTTTGGGAGGTTGACAGGGATCCAGTTTGTCTCAGAAAGGATGGAGTACACCTAATGATGTTTGGCTTTACCCCTTTTGATGTACGCTTAGGTTTGTTTTAGAAGATTTTGTTGGAAGTTGTTATGAAGGAGGGGGAACAGCCCTGTCAGGCTGGTGTGCAGAAGAGGGGCAGGCTTGTCCCTCTTCTGTTCCTCTCTGGTGTTGGATGTTCAGTTTAATGAATTGGGAAAGGAAAGTGAGCAGGTGAATGTTTGTCAATAAGTAATGTAAGTGAACGGCAGTAAAGACACTGCTTATTTGGTTGGATGTTTAATTCAATAAGTGGGAAATGAAAGTGAACAATGGGATGCTACTTGATAAGTAAAATAAGCAAGCAGAGGTAAGGATGCTGCTTATTCGGCCAGGGTGAGCGGGGTCACGCTGCCCTAGATGACAGTTATATGGGTGTTTGCACTGTGATTAATAAATAATATTGGTCAATAAATTATGTTTATAGAGTTTAATAAAGGTTGTCAAACATCATTTGGTGTGATGTGTTTATCGAAGGGGACCAGGACAAATGAGGTTTAGTAACAAACCGATTTATCCAGGAACGTCTTCAGGTGGTGGTTACATAGAAATAGTAATGGGAGTTAAGAGAGTAGGAGAAAAAAACTAGTTGAGGGGATGAAAGGGTTAAATGGGAATGTAAGATGATTGGGAGGAAATGAGGTAAGGGTAGGGAGGGGCTTAATGGGTTTTATGCAAGTGTATCTAGGTAAGGAATCACATTTTGGGATGAACTTGCTACCTGCCATCCCTCCTTATTTTTTGGAACATTGGGAATTGTGTGGTTATTTTATAAGTTTTAGATAGGTGGAGAAGAGGGACAGGCTTGTCCCTCTGCTCTTCCCCCTCTGATGTTGGATGTTCATTTCAATGAGTTGGGGAAGGAAAGTGAGCAGTTGGATGCTGCTTGATAAGTAAAGTAAGTATGCAGAGGTAAGGACGCTGCTTATTTGGTTGGATGCTTAATTCAGTAAGTGGGAAATGAAAGTGACCAATGGGATGCTGCTTGATAAGTAAAATAAACAAACAGAGGTAAGGATGCTGCTTATTTGGTCAGGGTGAGTGGGGTCACGCTGCCCTAGTTAACAGTTATATGGATGTTTATGCTGTGATTAATAACAGTTATATGGATGTTTATGCTGTGATTAATAAATAATTTTTGTCAATGTTATGTTTATGGAAGTTTAATAAAAGTCATCAAACATCATTTGGTATGATGTATTTATTGAAGAGGACCAGGACAGATAATGCCATTTCATTCTCTACTATTCAAGACTTTTCTTAAACTACATCTCATCATACCGTATAACTGGTAGTGTACTTCTTTTACTTAATTTTTTTCTTTTTGTATAATGTGTAATACATTTGCAATAGCAGATGTTCATTCATTAACTTGTTTTAAAAATGAATTATGTAATAACAGCAATTTTATACATTCTGCAGTCTATGTATGATATATTCTAAATTTGATACTACTTGTTATGCATAGCAATGAAAGCCTCTATGCAATTATAGCATCATGCCATAACTGCCACTTTTTTGCTTCAAAAATTGACTAAACTTCAAAGCTTTTTTGTTGTTATTGTATGTATGTGGTCTAAATTGTATACTTTATTACCTTATCCTATGTGGCTGACAGTCATAGTGTATATAATTTGTCATTGCCATACTATTTGAAACCTTTGGAACTGTTCTCCCAGGGCATCTGCTGAAACTAGATAGTTTTTTAATCCATTCTGACCTTCCCAGTAAACAAATGTCAAATAAACAACATGTTGTTGATATTGGGGGCCTCAACTGAAAAGAGGTTCCTGTACACTTGGACTTTCCCAGTAAACAAGTGCAAAATGAATATACAAATGAATAAATATAAATTCTGCCTATCTTTTTTTGCCAGAAAAAAAGCAGGAAAAAAAGAAGATAAATATTAAACATAGTGTAAGAAGAGGTAATATGGAAATCTTATAACTAAGTTAAAGTTTGTGGATACACTGATATTATTAACATTGAGCAAGTTTTGAAAACAAATGACTGATGATTGTAGATCTTTTGAATATTGTGATATAAGATTCTGTTTGGAAAGCAAAAAGATGCATTTGCACATTAAAGCTAATAATCTGCATGGAATAGATTTCAAAGTTTCTATCCCGCTGACAGCCATAGTATGACAGTTTATTTTCAATGCCAGCCAAAGTGACTTTTAAGTTGTCTTGCGGATATGAAGGGCAATACACTGCTTTAGTTGCTGTGGAGGATTTATGCAAATTAGACTTGAGAAAAAGGATATCCAAGACAATAAATGCTTTGAAGTTTCAGCAACCAACAACAGTTCTGAAGTTCATTCACACACAGTTCTACGGAAATTAGTATAGAAGGTTTATTACCTTGTATTAGTACAGTCAAAATAGAGCAAAATGACACACTGTTACTGCAGACAAATAAACCTGTCATGGTGACTGATGCAACCCTCTGTCAGGCCTTCATTTTCAATTCATTACTCTACTCTTCCTTCGAAATAGTAGTTATTATGGATGTCTTCTGCAGTGGGTGTTGTTTGAAAAAAAACCAGACATATTCTCAGAAGAAAAGAAGGTATAAATAAAGGTATATGGAATTTGCATGAACACTAGTATTTTCAATACCTCTATGAAATGTACAATTTCTTTTCTTTGCTCTACAAATCACAAACATATTCTGTGACAAGCAGTCAATAATACATTTCAGTAAAGAAATATGCAGTGATCTCATGTAAAAGTATTCTACAGCACAATTATAGACCTGTAACTATGTGTAATAAAGGCTAATTTGTAGGTAAATAAATAAAATATAAAAAGCCTCATCATATAGCCAGAAGCAATAATGTCCATAGAAAGAAATAGCCATCCATGATTGATTGTGCTATGAAGTCTAGTCTTTTAATCCACATAGTCCAATGTTTGAGCATGGTTAACACACAAAATTTACGTATTTACTTTTTGCTGACAAGATTAGTCATACTAGGCGCAGCCTATTTTAAGGAGAAACCCAAACTGCCATTCCTGGGGAGTAGGAGAAGTTTGCTTAGGACATCATGAAGATTTCCTGTTTTGTTTTCTTCCTGTGGGTTTTGAGGGGAGAAATAAGTCATGATGGAAGGGAAGTATAAGAGAGGAGACATGAATGGCTGACAATTTGTACTTTAATGACTGCGGGTAAGAAAAGTGAAGTAGTTCTAGTGGAGGAAGGTGACCTCCTCTATGACTAGTTACTTAAAATGGATAAATAAAAAGAACTTTATCAACCTCAGTCAAAGTAGCTTGGGCAGAAGTAATGGTACCAGTCTCAAAGGAACTAGAAATGAATGATGCAGCTTTGCAGTCAGACCTGGAAGGCATAACGTGAACATCAAGAAGGATCTGTTTCCTTTTAGTTAGTCACTCAGACATCTTGACAAATATATAATTTCCTATCAAGGGTCACAGTTTGTTAGAGACAGATGGAAGTCAACAGACAGCTACTCAGCAAAAGATATATGCAGCAACAGGAAATTCAAACATAGACAATGCAACAGCCTAACTTTAAGGTACTGTGCAAAGAGACTGCTCCCAACTCTTAATGAATTCAGGGAAAGGATATTAAATTCTACAGGTATTAAACTCCTGGAAAGTACATCTCTCCTGCTGTCCTTCATTTAGGAACTCGGGTTTTTTTATGATATTTCTTTAAAAAATAGACTTTGGACAGATTTATGACATTTTATGAGAGTCATGGTGTGATTTTGGAATGGTAAGGGACCTATTACAAAAGAAAAATAAAGAACATTTTCTCAGTTTTAGCAAACATGATTCTGCATACTTGTATTTTAATCAAAGTGGAATCCTACAAAGTCTATCTCTGAGCAAAATCCATTACCATCTACTCTACTGTATAGCAGTGACTCAGAGTAACCAAGGCTACAAAGAGAATGTGATGTGATTGTACCAGTAGAGGTAGGTATTTGCAGGAACTCTCTGCCAGCTAGGTGGTTTGGGCCTGTATGTCACCCCACTTTGTAGTTTTTTTTTCTTGTTATATAGTATGCAAGACCCATGTAATATGGCAACTGCAATTATTAATTTATTTCTGTCTTCTTTCCAGTGCTTTCATAGGTTCATAGGTGTTTACTAGGTTAATGACCACAAGGGCCTTTTTAGGCCTAGCCATGCATCCCAAATCTCTGACAAGTTATGATACCCCTGATAAGTGTAAGCATGGGCCTGGGAGATGAACCATTTACGGGTTACATGTTTGCATCAGAGACATAGGTGGCAAACCAGGGATGAATTTCTGGTTTCCCATCCAATTGTCCAAGTTGCACTTGAATTGAATTAGGGAGGAACTCTGCTTCACATGGATGGGGAGCCTGTTCCATAGACGGGGTAGTCTCTGGGATACATCCATATCTCTCCAGCAGGTCCTATTTATATCACAAGCAAGGTTTAAGTCTTTAGAATGGATAACTCTGGTACGGTTTGTTTTGTGGATATGCAGGAGGTCCTTCAAAGTGGGGCGGGACAATGCCCTGTATGCCAGGCATAGATCTACTCTCAAAAGCCTGTCAGAGACAGAATACAGGGATAGGGCCTTGAGGTGGCCTGCATAGGCCAAATTACTTATGCCCTGTATTCTTCTAGTGAGGAACTTTTGTGAACATTCCAGTTGTTGGATATGCCTGGTTAGGCACATACCAAAGGAGACATTGTACTCAATGATAGGCCTGATAAATGCTGAATACAATGGAACAAGGACTTCCTTGGACTTAGATGGCATACCTTTGTTTATAAGCTGTGCAACGTAAAATTATTTCCTCACCACTGTAGACACATGATGATCAAATGCTAGATTACTATCTATGTGTGTCCCTAGGCCCTGACTACTGGGTCAACTCTAAGGGGTGTATTATCAATATGATAGTTACCAGGGATGAATGACTTCCCAAAGGATACTATTATGCCTTTCTTGGCATTTAGTTTTAATTCATGACTCTGACACCAGTTGTTTGTCTGTGTCAGCCCCTCCTGGAGAACATTTCTGTTAGTGTGAGATTCAATGACAGCTCTTAATTTGCAACCATCTGCAAATTTAGTCGGCCAGAGACCACTGACATTGGCCTTGATGTCTGAAAAGTAAATGCCAAAAAGAAGCGGTCCAATGACCAATCCCGGAGGGGCTCCACTTGAGGCTGGCCTCTTTGTAGAGGTAGACTCCCCAATTCTAAATTCCTGAGTCCTGTCTGTAAGCCATTTGGCTATCCAATGGGTGACATACAGGTTTGTACCTAACCTTTTGAGTTTGTCAACAATGCCCAAGTGGGATTTGTGTCAAATGCCTTGGCCAGGTCAAGGTAGGCAGTGTGAACGATTTTGCACTCATCCATTGCTTTGGTGACCTTCACAAAGAAGTCCACCAGGTTGAGTAGGCATGATCTGCCCTTACAAAACCAAACTGGGTTTGGTCCAGTCTCTGGAGGTTTGCTATATCTCTCTTGATCATCTCCATGATAATTCTTTCCATGGCTTTACATAAAAGACTAGTGAGACTTATGGGTGTGTAGTTTCCAGGCTCTATAGATTGCTCACCTTTGTGCAGAGGGATGACTTTTGCCTTTCTCCATTCATCAGGTACAAAGCCTGTTTGGAGGCTACAGTTAAATAGTAATTCCAGAGGCCCTGATAGGTCATGTTTCATGCTATTTAGAAGGCATCCTGGGATATTGTCTGGGCGCACTGATGCAGTGTTCTTGGTCTTAGAGAGAGCATTAAGGACCTAGTGATAGTAGAGGGAGTTATATTTGATGATATTTCCTGAGGGAAGGTTGAGGGGGAGGGAGTAACACTGGAGCTGAATTTGTCAGCCAGGAGGTTTGCTATATCTTTTTGCTCAGTATAGGTAGCTCCATTTACAATGAGCTCTGCACACAATTGTGTATTGCCTTTGAGGTTGCAGACATAGCTAAAGAATGCTTTGTGGTTGTCCTTGGTCTGGAAGGCAAACCTTACCTCAAATTTGGCTTTGGTAGACTTTGTCCTCTGAGTTGTTCATGTAGTTTGATGAGTGTGTTTTTTATCCTGCTGGCTGCTGCACCTCCTAATTTTTGCCATGATTTTCTTCCTCCTGTTATACATCCTATTGATTTTGTGATTCCACCAAGTTGGTTTGTTTTTTGAGTTAGTTCTGTACTTCTTCCTGGTGGGTACAGCTGCCTCTATACAGCTATTAACATGCTTGTACAGGGTTTCTTTTAAAAGTTCTGCATAGGCAGAAGTGTTCTGAGGGTTTAAAGGGGCTTGAAATGTTGCCATATTCTCACTTAATAGCAGGAGGTTAGCCTTAGAATAGTTCCTGAATATTCCCAGTTTAGCTGGGGGGGCAGTTTTTATTTTTACTTCAAATGAGACCATTTTGTGGTCTGACCTTACCAGGGAAGGCATTACAGTAGGAGTTTGTGCAGTACTCTCCCATATTAGTGAGGACTAGATCAAATATGGTTGCACCCCTGGTTGGTATATTGACTATCTGGTCCAGGGAGTTTGTGTTTACAAAATCCAGGAATCTCTGTGCATGTACATTTGATGTTGTATAGGATTCCCAGTTAATAGTGGGGTAAATTCACCCCAGGGATCACATCAGTCGCCCTGCTAGACAGGGGTCCAGGGAAGTAAATAGTGTGGGGAGAAATAGCCAAGGAATTGTTATGGCTAGGCTTATACAGGTCCTAGGGCCGATAGCCTAGTACCAACCTATGATCCTTTAATTAAAGTCACCCAAGAATATGGTATTGGGTCGGATGCTTAAAAAGTTGAAATACATGGTATGGGTTTCCTGGGTCAAAGAGTGGGACCTATAGCTTGCAAAGAAGTGGTATTGGATTTTACCTATGGTGATTTGAACATGGAGCAGCTCAAGCACATTGTCCTGTTTGACCAGCCTTGAAGCATATTTATTTTTGATGTAAATAGAGACACCCCCACCTTTAGTCCCTGCCTGTGAAGCAGCTGGTCTAAATGTGTGGAAGGCATTATAACCCTGCACTGTCAGAATGATTATGTTTGCCCAATTTGTTATCATTATTAAAGTTCTGGTTTGTCTTTCTTCTCAGGTTTCTATATTTCCCATGTGCAAACATTTTCATTATTCTCTCCCTTTTGCTTATCTTTTCATTTTTCACTGTCACTGTCCACTATGGCTGATCGCAGGCTGCCAGTATTACCCTACCAACTTATTGATGTTTTGTAGAGGCCGATGTTCATGTTGCCACTCATTTGTAGGGTTGACCAGTTTGTTAATCAGTGGCTTATGCTCATTACAGAGTATCTCATAGAGTATCTCACAGTATTAGGGTGGCACAGAGGTGCAGCAGTTAATGTTGTCACCTCACAGCCAGAGGTTCTCCATTCAATTCTCAGCTGGGGTGACTTCTATGCAGAGTCTGCATGTCCTCCCTGCACTCATGTGGGTTTCCTCCAGGTATTCTGGTTTCCTCCTACATTCCAAAGACATGTGTCTGGAGTGTTTCTCTCCGGCCTCCACAGAAAATAGAATCTGTCCTAGTCAGACTTTCCTGGTCAACAAATGTTAAATAAATAAATAATTTTGCATAGTTATTAAATAACAATTATTCCAAAATTCTGTTTCAGTGAACCAATGGGGAAGGAAATGGTAATCATACGAATTGTTAGTACCCACTAGAGAGAGTCCCAAAACACTGAGACTGAATGGCTGAAAGATCACCCACACACACACACACACACACACACACACACACACACACATATATATATATATATATATATATATATATATATATATATATATATATATATATACTAAGTCTGAGGTGCCATTTCTTGGAGTATTCCCTTTTTTTCTAAGAGTTGGCGATCTCAGAGTTGGTATATATAAGTTCAGAAGGACTTGCCCCATAAGGGGGGGAGGGTGACAGAATTTCACTCCTGCAAAAAGTAGTGTTAAAAAGAAGAAGAGTGATTTTTCGTGATGAACTCTTCTCTTGTGTTTGGTCTTTTTTTTTAGCATTTTCGAACTCAGCATTTTGAGTGCTGACATTTCAACAGAGAGCCAAAACAAATCATTCAGTATAAAACCACACAATAAACTTTCATAGTGCAGCAGTAGAAATTCAATTAAATATCATGCAAATCATGTAATCATTAAATCAGTGACTAGGTTTCAATTAACTCACAGAAATTAAGACATGAGTAAGTAATAGTATGGTTAACATATACATCACAAAGATGGCTGTCAGACATATTATGATTATACTTTTTTTTAAAAAAAAAAAACAATTTCAAAAAGCAATCTAGATATAAAATTAGCATTTAAGCTATGTGCTTTTTGAGCAAAGGAATGTCATCTGCATATCTATATTCAGTATATGCAAAAGGACCTTCTCCACTTTTGTGTGGCAGTTAATACTTCACAAAAGCTGAGAATACAAATATGACTATCCATCTGAATAATATGAATCTGTTCTTCTTTTACAGAATACAGCTAAGTAATGTTCACCAAATCTGTCTTTTAACTTTTAATTACTTTTCCCATCAAAATCTACCTAATAAGGTGTCCAATGACTCTACTGTAAAGTAGTGACCCAGAATCATAAAGGAGGCACAGTATGTGGATGCAAACGAAATGCATTTCATTAATTTTGGTTTACCTGAGCTGAAATGTTATTTGTTTGGTACTCAAGACTGGCTTAGCTTTACCCACATACCCTATTTGTCTTTCTTCATTTTAGAACTGCCACTGTGAGAGAAGCTATGAAGAAAAAGTTAGTAACAGAATACACTATGAAAAAAAGGTGAAGGCAATACTTATCTGGTCATGAAGGGAAAATTTTGTAGATTTAGAAACTGATAGGGTTTATATAATACCTCTACCAAATAGTGTTATGAAGCAAAATAGAAGTACATTGCTCTATGCAGAGAAACCAAAGTATTTTTTTTGTGATGAAAGTACATATATATTGAAATGCTGTCTAAAAAAGTATTTCAACGGTGATGTAAAATACCCATCTTACACTTTTTTTTTAAAAAATGAGTGATATTTTTGGTTGGACTGTGAAAGAATGAAGGAAAATAACAGATACAGAAAATTATGTAATGGAGGAGGTTGAACAAAAGGAGAAGATAAATATGTGGAAACCTGCTTTTAATTGTACATTTAAACTAAGAAAGAGACCACAGCTTGTCTCATGTGAGTCACACAGAAATTAGAAAAAGGTGTATTATGTGAGTCACAGGTCAAAGGTGTCTCATGTGAGCCACACAGAAATTAGAAAAAGGTGTATTAAGGTTAACTACCTGTGAACTGAGGGTGGAGCTAGGAACTAAACATTGTATTTAAGAGTTAAATAAAACATGTTAAGGCTTTACTGGAAAAGCTCACTCAGACTGTGCCACATCTTCCTATGAGGGAAAGGTTAGTTTGTTTTTGTTTCTTGTGTTTTGTATTGTTTCACTGCCTTCTTCTCTTTTGTATATTGTGATTTATTTTCTTTACACTGTGTTTTACTAATATTCTGCTTTAAAATGCAAATTTAAACAAGGAAAGAGACCACAGCTGTATCTGTTATGTATCAAACAGAAAGTATGTTTTTCCCTACACTCCCACCATGGTGCAGGTGTGTTTCTAAACTAGACTATTTTTCTAGTTCCCTGCCCCATATGTTAATTTGACCACCTATTTCCTTCCCTCTCCTCTTCCATTGTCTATCGTGAGTAACCACAAAATTATCATTTTATGAAATATCTCCCCTTCAGCTATTTATATTTATTGGTCATCAAACTGCATTCCATAGAATGAGAATATAATGTGCACACCCCCTTCTAAGCTATCTTGCTCTTTTAAAATGAGTGGTTCTCAACTTAGATAGCTAAAGCTTAAGTTAGCCCTCTTTCATATCTAACTGCTTAGTGTGCACTGCACCTCTTACACTATTAACACATTTTTCCTTCTTACCCTTAAAATCTGTAACATCTACTTCAACACTACCAATTATTGGAGAGCCCACATTCTGCCTCACAGTAGTCATCTTCGTATTAGTGCTTCACTTTTGCTCCTGGTGACAGAAAAAAAATAGGGTTATTATTTCCTGGTGACTGTTGATCACCATAATAACTGCTTCATAAGTTCCATCTTGAAATCTCTACTGAAGTTTTGGTCCTGGTGAGAGAAGGAGCAGAGTGCATTGATTCCTGACTGTTTCTGATTGGACAGTGAGTGTCTGTGTTTGACCTTCTTGACTGGTCCTATTGCTATTCAAGGCATCTACCAGGAAAAGGCTACAAAAAGCCTATGTACCATCGGGGCAAGACTGTTGATCACCAAAGATTGTGTGGCCTGCTTCTCATCTTGGCATCAGTGTTACTGTTTTGCTTCAGTTGAGATAAGAAGCAAAGGAGCTTTGTATCCCAGCAGCACAAAGCTGTGGTAAGACCAGCACTAGTAGGCAGTAGCTATTCAGGCAAATCTCGTTTTTGCCATTCTTGATAAAGCTAATTCTTTTTTTTCAGTATATACTACTTGATTTATTTCATTCATTAATCATCAGGCCCTACTTATTAGTTTCCCCTTAAGTGTTTGACAATGCCCTGTATAGACGCAGACACCTTGAGTTGACATTTTTCCTGTAAAATCACCCTTGAAAAATTTCAACAATATCTAGTTGTACACAGGGCATATAGTTTGCAGTATCAAGAACTGCCCCCCAGAGTTCCAAACCAGATATTCCTGGCATAATTTTATATTCTCAATCTAACATAATAAATAAAAAGGGTCTATTGCCATATATATGAACTTTCCCATTACCTCCGTTGCCAGTTTGATGGATATGGCCATTTTGAGGCAATGCAGAAATTGCCTCTTGTTTACTGACAAGCAGTTAATTCTCAAACAAACTTTTGTGGTATGTGAGAGATGTACTTACACAATGTTAATGGAGGCAAACCTGTCATAAAAAAGCACTCCTAATGTTAATCAAGTTGTCAGTAGTACACATGCTGCATCCATCACACAGTTCAAAGCAGATACATAGACCCACATATTCTGAGGCACTTAAATGCAACCTCCCTAAAGCCCAAGCACCTCCTAAATATAGCATACATAACAAGTACCTTCAGCAGCTCCAAATGCACTCTTTTAAAACAACACCTACATCAACACATGCAACCATATCTCATGGAACCTCTGTATCTAATCCTATAAGGCAAGCCATCACACAATCAAAATTCTGGTCATTGGAGACTCTATTGTGAGACACACTGATGTCCCTCTCACCAGGCTGAGTATGCAGAAAGTCACAGTCAGTTGCTTATCAGGGGCTAGGATCCACCACATTATACACATACTCAGGTCACTGGACCCCAAATACCAGTATGACTCACTCATAGTCCACGTGGGTGTAAATGACCTGAGATGTACATCCCTAGACTACACGAACAGGGACATCATGGAGCTCTCACAATGTGTGTCTGAGGTTGGTATGAGTCACCTAGTATTGAGCAGAATTTTACTTTCTCCAAAGAAAATGCCGAAATACGAACAGAGTATGACTGACTTTAATAATTGGCTTAGTTTCTGGTGTCATTCTAGGAGGATGCAATATTTGTCAGCATGGATGGAGATGCTCAACAGACCATGATGCTTTGCCATGGATGGTCTGTACCGCTCTCCTTTAGGCTTTTGATTATTAGCTAAAATATTGTCCTCTCCCTTAGTGCCTTTTTAGGCAATGCCATAATGAAAGCACTTCTGACAAAACAAATCCATCCATCCATCAACAACCCCTTTTTCCAGTTTTTGCACACATGGGGTTGAGGTCTCACTTCAACAGTGACAATAATCTAGAGACAAGAGTTACACCACTGGGTGGTTAGCCATGTCAATGTAGATCTTCCACATCACACACTCACACACACACTCACTACTATGGCCAGTTTAGAATGTGGAATCCCCTTACTTTATCTATTTGGAATGTGGGAGGAAACCAGAGCACCCAGAGGAAACCCGCACAAACACATGGAAGATAAGCAGACTCCACACAGAAGGCACCCCAGCTGAGAATTGAACCAGGAGACCTCTTGCTTTGAGGTGAAAACACTATCTACTGTGACACCCTGCCACAAATCAAAAACAAGAAAATCTAAAGGTGTTACTGCTCAATGTTAAGAGTTTAAATAGAAAATTTCCACTCACTACAAGCCCTCCTCACCCTAGGGAATGCCAACTTCTATGCAGTCATTGAGACATTGTTTAGACCCTCAGAGAGCACAGTGCCAGTGGATGGTTATAATACCTTCCACACATTTAGACCAGCTACAACAGAAATAAGGAGTAAAGGTGGAGGTGGCTCAATTTACATAAAAAATAAATACACCTCAAGAGTGGTCAAACAGGGCAATGCACTTGAGTGTCTCCATGTTCAAATCACCATAGACAAAATCCCATACGAATGTCTTGTAAGCTATACGTCCCTTTCTATGACTCAGGAAACCCATAACATGTATTTAAAGTTATTGGAAACACTCACCATCAAACTCAATATCATAGCAGTAGGCAACTTTAATTACCTCACTATTAACTGGGAATCATATATAACACCAAATGTACAGGCACAGAGATTCCTAAATTTTGTAAATACAAAGTCCCTGGACCAAATTGTCAGTACACCAACCAGAGGTGCAAACATATTAGATTTGGTTTTCACAAATATGGGAGTGTGCTGCATACCCACTAATGTAATATCTTCAGATCCAAAAATGGCCTTCTTTGAAGAAAAACTAAAACCTAGAACCTCAGCTAACTCTAGAATATTCTGGAACTACTCTACCTGGTGAAAGTGCTTAGTTATTTGGTTCTGTGTTTTATTAAAATAGTGAAGACCTACATTTAGTCCTTGGTGGCTGTTTTAATATATTTTTTCTTATTTTAACAATTCAAAGTGAACTGGAGTGAAGTGCCAGTGTCATAATGAATAAGGCACTAGTAAGCAGGTTTAAACATAAATAAAAAGTAGTAAGCATATATAAGCACCAGTAAGCCTGTTTAAGTGCGTTTGTGAGGGGGTTTGCATTGCCTTACAGACATATATATATATATATATATATATATATATATATATATATATATATATATATATATATATATATATATATATATATGTGTGTGTGTGTGTGTGTGTGTGTGTGTAAATATACACATGTAAATAGCTAGGATATGATACAGCAGTTACAAAGTACATATGTTCACAGTCTGTGCAAATGGGGGTGAGGGATCCAGTCAACAAATGTGTAACATGTAGCATCAACCAGCCCCACCTAGACAGGTGAAACATACAAACACACGATACAAGTAAACACGCCACTGCTTCCCAAACCACAGGCAGGATACTACCATTGGTAGGTTCCTGCCAGGTCTAATCTTGAAACAAAGACATCGATGTCCCTTGTGGGACACCCCAAAAATTACTGATCATCGGAGTCAGTCCCTGTAATGATTCATCAGACCAGGCTGTAGACGTACACGGACCAGTAGGTTGTGTAAGCCTGATAACCCATGGGTCGACACAACTTATGACATGGGTCCTGACATGTGGAGAGTTGGCAGTGTGTAGTGGTGTGGTTAAACCCCACCCGCACCCACAGTAAGGATGAGTGCTGTAGCAGAGGGGTAGGTGGGGGAACTATGGGTATGCAATTATGGGCCTAGATGTGCAGGTGTTGGCTGGCGCAGTTGTATTAGGACCACCCTGGGGATGTAAGTAATATTCTGAAATGGGCAGAGCTTACGCCCATACCTCTCAACCCCTAAGAACAAAACCACTGGACAAAACATAAACCATTGGGGGAACAAATAGGGACAGAAAGCACATATTTCACTTACAACCTTAGAAAGCTGATAGAATAATAGGTATGTATTAGCATGACTCGGCTGAAGGATGTGGGGTCCTAAACCCAATTACTTGTCTGTATTTAATTGTTTTAATTCCCAGGTATTTGTCAGACAGGTGCAGATTGTAAGAGGAATACACCAATAGTATGAAGCAAACTCTGGACAGGCCATGGATTCTGTACAGTCAACCGGCATGCTTACGCCTAATGGGCAGCCATTCCCGATATGGGTCCCACCGCAGCACAGTCCAGTTTAAATGGCTAAGTACTGTATGACCATATGTGTCATTGCATAATGCACTACACAACATCTACAAACACATGGTCGCAACACCCCAATGTAGGCATGTAAGCCGATGTAATAGGCATCACAAGGTATTATTGTAGTCCTCTCCCCCACCAGGGGTGTGAGTGTCAGATGCAAATACTAAACGCAGTGCATTTGCAAGTGCGGGAGCAAGCGGGTGTAAGCCTGTTTGGCCACTGGTATGCGAGTATCACACTGGTGAAGCAATGCAGAAGCTAACTGCGTGTAAGAAACTGTAACCGGAGGTTAGCATTGCTTAGCTCCACGCAAACCCGCACACACCTGCTCACAATTGCTTTAAAGTGCCTTAATCACTCTGTACCCAACAGCTCGTGTTCTGGCCAGCAAAAAAATAAACAGCCTCTGCAAGGCTAGACCTCAGGACCCTGTACATCACAGTCACAGTAGTTAACCACTACGCTATGATAGCAACACATATAAAAGAGGTATCAGCAAACTAATCCTCACCACAGGGAAATCAAATCAAACATGTGAACTGAATCTATGTACAGTGTAATGTTCTATAACCTGCCACAGACCATAACTATGTGAATTGGAGTAATGCAGTAAACATAGAGTTGAGGTGTCACTGTAATAAAGTTATGAAGACCCCAGGACCCCATACAGTGTATATACACATGAATGATGGATACCAGACACACATATAACCTGTAATGAATAAGACATAGCTTAGCCTTTTCAAAACCGGTCTATTACAGAAAAGTGCAGGAATTTGGCCCTACTTAAACCGAAGAGGCGGGAATATGGCTCATAACTGGTTGTAGCATCCCCCTGCCAGCAGAATGGCTGAAGTGGGAGAAGGCACTCACTTTAGAGCGCAGCACTGGGGTATCGATGAGTCCAAATTCATGGTATGGCTCCTGGTAAAGCACCATGAGAGGAGACTACTGCAGGGCCAGTACCAGGGCTCGCAGTACAAAACAGAGGCCTGGGATAGTCTCGCCTGTGACCTCACTAGTGCCACAGGTATCCCCCAGACTGGCAGACTGGTGAGCAGGTCAGGCACCACCATGCAGACCTGAAGCGGCAGAGGGGGCATGTCCTGGAACAGTGGATCCAGGAAGCAAGGCAGATGCAGAATGCCCCAGAAATGAGTATGTACTCCTTCCACTACATAGTTAATAATTGCCTAGCTTGTGTATACTATGGATAGGTATGGCTAAATATCAATGTACTTCTCTGACAGCTGCAGATGAGCATGCTGCGAACCAGCAAGCCTATGATGCTAGGCTGCAAAGGATGCGTCGCGAGGCAGGTTAGTAAATAGCCTGCATGTACTGTCAAAACAAATAAATGTAAGAGCCTCAGAAAGTGTTGTACCAGTATACAGATTTGTGTAATATGCTGTGAATAAAGGTGTAACCCCTGCATTGCTTCTGTTTACTCTGCACTCATATGTTGCTGCACTGTTGCAGTTATTAAATAGTACTGTTGTAGTAAGCAGTGTTACCCACACGGTGGTATGCAGATAAAATGTGTACGAAATGCTGTATAACAATGTTGGAAGTGCAAACAGGTCAGTCATATTAGACTAAATACATTGCAAAGCCTCACAACAATTGCCTGATAGCATATTGTACAGTGATCTTAACTGTAATGCTTTTGTCACACACAGCAGGGCTTTGGATCTCAGGAGCGCCAGTGAGTTGTATGCATACTCATTCCACACAACTGCACACAATTTGTCAGAATGTTCAGAGAGAAAGCTGTTTGAAAATATGCACTTAACAACTGTACAGGTTATGCTAGAATGCTCAGATAGAAAGTGGTATGCATATTCATACCCCCCAACTGTTCCAATCTGCCCAGTCAACTGTCCCAATCTGTCCAGTATGCCCTGATAAATGGCCCACATCACCTGCCTTTTGCCCTGTTCCCCTGACAAATTCTTGTGATGATCCAAGAAATGTAGGCAGCTGTAAATGACATATAACTGATAGTCAGACTTGTACATAGTCAGAGAATGTACATGCAAATATGCCTGTCATCCCAGCATCTCATCCAAAGTTTATGACAGCAGTCAGCAGTCTCAAAACATGTTGCATTACACCTGCATCTTGTCAAGCCTGTACGTAAGACACAGGTCCCGTACATACTAATCTACAAACATACCATTGTACAATATAATGTCATTGGGTAGTGTAATAATACATGTAAGGGACAGACAAGTGCAGTGACTATGAATGTTGTGTAAACTACAAGGATTTATTAGTTGTTAATTGAACTCTATCTCTCTCACCCCTACCATATGTGCAAAAATAACCTATTTACACAACTCATTTGGTAGGTCTACACTCCTAACCTTTGTTGGGACATATGTCCTATTGGTTTATAAATATTCACATCTGTTTCTATGCATGTGCCATGTTAAAATACCCACATGTTGTTGTCCTGCTGCCATCAATGAAACCTGCATGTTGTTGCAATGGCCACTGTTTACCCATATATGCATGTGTTCTGCCTGCTCTGCAACTATTTTATATCTGGTGTCCTCGGTAATGGGAATACCTATGCATGCTGTTATAACTAATTGTAAATGCTGTTGACTATTACTAACCCATACCTGCCTTAAACATGCTACAACATAGCTCGTATGGGAAGGCCAGTCTGAGCAGACTCACCTGTCCCACCTCAGCTGGCCATGGCACCGGACACCAGCACATCTGGGGCCCAGCCTGGGACCTCCTCATCCATTGGTCCTGCACCAACTTCGGGTGGAACCACCGTAGGGGATGGGGTTCGACCCCCCAGGAGCGGACAGGAACCTGTCACCCGTGGTATGATCCAGGCCGTGGTACATAGGGAACTCAATAGGGAGAATCGAGACCACCTATGCTAGCTTGAGGGCCGAGTGGCACAACTAGAGGGTGAGCCTACCCCTACTACACAGCCCCCAGCACAGCCACCTTCTGGGCTGTGAAGGTGCATTGATGACTGCCCATGGGTGGGGACCTCAGTCCCACTGTATCCATTTCTGGGCTCATGGGCTTGCGACTTCTAAACACCACTCCCCGTCCAAGGTGCCCCCCCCACATGTGTCATATACCACCCCTGTACGTGTCTTGTTTGTCTTGTCTGTCATCCTACCCAACCTATCCTCCCTGATCATACCTACTCTCCTTCCCCAACATCCCACTCTCACCTGAAAGTAAAAGAAAATAAGGGCAATCGGTTCCAGCAAAAAAAGCACGCCCCATACATAGCTTTCCAATTTGCCCACATGTCCACTGGAAACATGTAAATGTTTCTAATTGGCATCACAACATACTATTGTTTTTCTCACCCCTCTCTCAGGGTTGTGAGTGTCCAAATGTACTGCCAAATTTATTGCATATGCACAGCTATTGCTGTAGAAGAAATGGACAGCTATGGACCTTCCCTACACCCTTCCTGCACATCCCTAGCTACCTTGCCTACTGTCTTTCCCTCTTTGTGCCCCTTTTTCACCAATTTCTAATCACCCCTTTTTACTTTTCTTTCAAAGAAATTAGCACGGGGGTAAGAGGGAGTAAGCACTTTTAAGCAGCAGTGAGTGGGTTACAGCCTATTTGCATGGGGGTAAGTACTGCCTAAACAAGTTAAGCAATCAAGAAGGAAACTGAGTGTAAGGAACTGTAACCAAAAGTAACCACTGCTTAACGTCACGCAAACCCGTGCACACGCGCTCACAACTGCTTAAAAGTGCCTTAATCACTCCATATCCAATGGCCCTTGTTCTGCCCAGCAACAAAATAAATGGCCTCTGCAAGGCTCAAAACCAGGACCCTACACATCACAGTCAATGTGATTTACCACTAAGCCATGGCAGCTATGCAGACAGTGGATGTTATCACAAACATAGCATCCAGCACAGTCATTCAACAGTATAGGAAATGTATTCCATTATGTAGATATATGTGTGTGTGTTTATGTCCAGATATATATATATATATATATATATATATATATATATATATATATATATACATAGATATAGATATATATAGATATATCAAGAACATACCATGTGACAACAAAGCAGTAAAAAAGAATGAAAAGGTAAACACCAGCAACTCCTGTATTATGTAGTGGTGTTTTCCTATGTAATTTCAAGACTCCTTCAGACAGACATGTATCATTAATGCATGCAAACATTTGTACATTGCCCAAATACATTACTTTGAGCATTTAATTTACATTAACAAAACAGTTCCTGTCCAATCATTATGTGAAAACAGTACTCTTGCAAGGTGCTGTGTGCAACATCATCATCATTAAAAAGTTAAATTGGGTAACCATAGAGGGACCGGTAGTGTAGTGTGTACAATGGGGTTATCTGCATCATGTGTACCTGGAACCTTTAGGAGTCATGTGCATACCAGGATCGTGTGCCTGAGAGAGGGGTGAGGACAACAGTAGTATCTTGTGATGCAAGTTAAAAAGGTTACATGTGTCCAGTGGACATGTGTGTGAAATGGACAGCTATGTATGGGGCAAAAGTTGTTCTGGGAACAGTTTGGCCTTTCGTTTCCATTTTTGTAAGGTGAGAGTGGGATGTTGGGGAAGGAGAGTAGGTATGCTCGTGTAGGATAGGTTGGGTAGGATGACAGACAAGACAGCATACATGGGCGGTATATGACACATGTCGGGGGGATACACCTTGGATGGGGAGGGGTGTTTGGCAGTCACAAGTAAATGAGCCCCCAAATGGAAACAGTGTGATAGAGGTTCCCACCCATGGGCAGCCACCACTACACCTTCACAGCCATAAAGGTGGCTGTGCTGGGGGCTGTCTAGGAGGGGCAGGCTCACCCTCTAAATGTGACACTCTGCCCTCAAGCTGGCATAGCTGGCCTTGAAACCCTTTACTGAGCCCCCTACTCACCATGGCCTGGACTGTACAATGGCTGACAAGTTTCTGTCTGGACCTGCTCCCAGGGTGGGCAGGCCCCATCCTCAGTGGTGCTTCCAACAGAAGGTGGTGCAGAGCCAACAGATGTGGAGGTCCAAGGTTGGGCCCCAGATGTGGTGGTGCCCGGTGCCATGGCCAGCTGAAGTGGGACAGGTTGTTCCACCAGGATCTCCAATCCCATACAGCCTATGGTGTTGCAGTTTTAACACAGATAAGGCTTAGTAATAGACAACAGCATTCAGGATTACTTATAACAGCATGCATAGATGTTACCATCAACCCAAGACAGCAGATGTCATACATTTGCAGAGGGAGCAGAACACATGCGACATCTGTCCAAAGTGTAGATGACTTGTGACTGCGGCTATGAATAGTAGCCCACTATTGGCATGTCACTGTGATAACCTAAGACAGTGACTGTCATACCACTGTTTCATTTGATGTATGTCCAATCAGGGATACGATGGCAGTAACTCTCATCACTGTCACCATGTACTGACTGCAATCCTCACACTATGCTTTTGCAGTTGACAGATGTGCGTTCTTTGAGTAACACAAGAAACAAATGGTTCCACACACTGACCAGTCCACAGATGACCCTACAGATTGGGGCTTCCTCACAAACATGGCACTGTCTTGTCCATTATTAAAACATGCAGACTAGCCATTACCACGCACAACTTGTTAAATTGGCAGTAGTCTGAATGAAGCATAGCTACACTTACATGCTGTAGTCATGTCTGGCACATCACCCTCCCATCTTTAGGCTATTTTCCACTGTGTATGTTGTTTGAGGAATATCCAGATTTCATCTGTGATGCTGTTTACCAAACACCAGATCCAGGTTCCAATCACAGCGACTGTCATGGGCAAACACCAACATGATGTTCCTAGATATTGTAGTGTGTTTCCATGCAATTGGCTATGGGAATATCACCACAGCTGTTCCACATGCAATCAGCTAGAGGAGGACTGCAACAGGTGCAGAGGCCATCATCTGATCCTGACCCTCAGTTACAAAACACAAGCTGCTGCTGAGCAGGTGTACATCTCCACATCCACCAGAGGGTGTGTGTGAGGGACAGACAGAGGCGAAAGTACATCAGAGAAGGGATGGGAGACTAAAACCTAAGCATTTTCTGTCATACACCTAACAGTACATAGGTTCAAACCCCTGACTGACTAGCACTTACTATTACAAGTGCATGCAGTTACTCCATGTGCCACATAGCTGACATGTTGGTGTGCTGTAAGAACATATATGTGTGCTGATGCACGACATCTGCAACAGAGATATGGTAGACATACATTAGGTGTAGCACACATGGCTGTCCACATGAACAGATGTCATTGTCAACACAACAAACAAACACAGTTGGCCAGCAAGTTGCAGTTGTATAAAATTTAACCAGCCAAAGACAAATAGTGGAAATTCAGACTTTAATTTCCAAATTAACAAACCGGTTTCGGCATAAGCATGCCTTCTTCAGTATAAGAGTAACAAACATATATAATATAATTGAATAAACAAACTTATACTTAAAAATCACCAATGAGCATTGGTAAAAAACCTGAGCTCATGAATAATACATGATTGTATTAAATAAAATATAAAAAAACAAAATGCAAAGGACCAAAGCTATAATCCTGTCCTATAAAAAATATAATAAACATGTAATGTAATATATATATTATCAGTGAGCTAATAATATGTCAGAACCTTAAAGAATTATATTTGTTGTATTAAATAAATTATATTAAACAACAATATGGGAAAAGTATAACATATATAAGACTGATATTAAACTGTATTGTTTACACAGTAAGAGTATGTGTAACAAACTCAATAAATTCAAGGACAGTTATCCATATTAAATAAGTGGGAAAACTAACTTCCATCTGAGCAATTTTATATGGAAATTGTGATAAAATTGTGCTAGTTGGAATCCTTAAAGTTTTCCTGGTGACTAATCCTAAATTACAGGCAGACATAGTGAGCCACATAATTAAATTGTTGATTTTGATACTGAACGGATACCATTTACCATATAATTATAGTTATAAATGGTTATTGAGTCCAGGCTGGAACAATGCACCCAGACCAATAATCCAATATCTCTCCTTGTGATTCAATATACCATGCCAACCTTGTGTATTACTACGATCCCCAACAATTTTGTCTATAATCATAAACACGAATTGTGCTTGTTGATGTTTTAACACATGCCGATATAAAGCATTTGTTTCCCTTTTATTTTTGATGTCACTCCGATGTTCATTTATGCGTGTCCTAAGTGGCCTGGATGTCTGTCCCACATAAAATGCCCCACAATGACATGATGCCAAGTAAACAACCCAATCACTACTACAGTTGCCAAAGATTTTACAATCAAATACCTTACTAGTGTTGCGACTTGAAAAATGCTTGGACTTGGTGATCTGTTTACAGGATCCACAATGGCCACACCGGAAGGTACCCAATAGTTCATGTCCCATGATGGTAAGTTGTTTGTGAATAGCTCCCCCACTACCTATATGTTTGTAGTGGGATAGTCGGGAACCCAATGTTTTTCCTTTCCTGTATGAAAATTGACATTCTTCCCCTAAAACCACTCTAAGTTGTTCATTGGCCATTAGTATATTCCAGTGTTTGTTTATAATGTCTCTGATGACATAATAATTTCTACCATATGTTGTTATAAATCTGATGTTAGTTTTCCTGGAATCTGTAGAAGTTATCTTGTAATCCAACATGGTCTTTCTATTCATTTCAGAGGTTCGTACCCATGCTTTATTGATGTCCTGTGTTTTGTACCCTCTGTTGACAAATCTAAGATATAAGTCCTGACTGGCCGCCTCATAATCTGATTTAGCAGAACTGAGACGCTTCGTGCGCATGAACTGTAATACCGGTATGTTTATGATGGTGTGGCTTGGGTGCATGCTAGAAGCATGTAATAACATGTTATATTGTGGATATTTGCGGAAAACTTTAGTAGCCAAAATATGGTTTGGGTTTCTCATGATGGTAACATCAAGAAAATTAATAGTTTGTGCATCAAATGTGATTGAAAATTCAATACCCCAGATATTTCCATTTAAATAATCTACAAATTCCTGCAAATGTCCAGCATCCGCACCCCACACCATCCAACAATCATCTAAATACTGGCGTCAAATATCCATTTCAACCAAATAAATATTATGAGATACATCATAGATCATGCATTCTTCAAAAAATGCCATGAAAAGGTCGGCATAAATAGGAGCAAAGGAAGCCCCCATAGCTGTCCCCTGAAGCTGCCAATAACACTGGCCTTGAAAATAAAGGACATTTTTATTGAGTACATGTTCGGACATACAAATCAATAGCATGTTGAACCCCGGTAGATAAAGACTAGCCCTGTCCAACCAATATTTGAGTGCATGTAAACCAGCCCAGTGTGGTATGCTGGTATATAGGGCTTTAACATCCAATGAACACATTAGCCACTCTGGCTCCAATTGTGTATCTTCAATAATTTTAAGGAACTGTGTGGTGTCCTGTAGCCTAGCTCGAATCAAACCCAAAAGAGGTTTAAGGTTGTATGTCAGGAATGCTGACAACGGTTCAGTCAAGGATCCAATACCTGAAACATTCGGTCTACCCGGAGGATTAGTTAATGATTTGTGAATTTTGGGTAATAGATATAATATTTGCTTGCGGGGATCCTTGACTGAAAGTTGTTTAGCACAGCTCTTGGTAATAATACCTTCTTCACACGCTAAATTCAAGAAGGAATCAATTTATTTCTTGAAGTTCGGGGTGGGGTCAATGGCCATGTTCATATAACATGCCGAGTCAGTTAACTGGGTTAAACCCTCTTGAATATAATCACTCATATTTTGAACCACCACTGCCCCACCTTTATCTGCACATAATATGACTATATCCTTCTTGTTACGTAACTCCTGTAGAGCTATGTTTTCTTGCTGTGAGAGGTTATGTCCCAACATGGTATGTCCATAATTTTGAAAATGTAAATCTCTAAACACTGATTGCATAAAGATAGATGCATTCTTATTCATAGGAGGTTGAAAATCAGATTTGCCAAATCTGAAATCGTTGGATCTTTGAGAAGTATCATCTGCAAAGAAAAGTTTAAGATTCAAGCTATGGCAAAAATTCAAAACGTCTGTTACAATGTGATATTCATTGGAATAAAAGCCCAGAATAAAATTAAGCCCTTTATTCAAAAGATTCTGTTGATTACAGGACAAAGATACATTGGATAGGTTTAAAACATTGTGGTTTTGTTGCTCATAATGAATTATGTTAGAAAATTCTGGATCAATCCCTCTAGCGATTGCTCTAGTGGGTCTTTTCTTGTGCTTCCGTCCCCCCTATGTTTGGAGCCATTTCTAAAGGGACAGTTTTGTTTGTTTTCTTTCTATGTGGTGAATCCCTATCCCCTGTGTGCTCGTAATCTGTCAGAGAGGAATCCTCTCCTGAAGTACTATTGTTGAAACCATCTCTATTTTTGAGAATGGACCTAGGTCTCTTCTTGGTACGATTCGGGGCTGACCCCTGGCCAACCTCTGCAAATCTAACAGAGCAGGTAAACTCAAAGGGATGTCCCCTTTGGTAATCTGAATAATCTCTGTGATATTTTTTAATTTTCCTCTCCTTAATGGTTTTCTCATGGTTTGTCAAATCTTTAGATAGTTTTTTCAAATAATCCTGAAAACTAGATGAAGATTCGTATTTTTTACAATCAGAACATAAAGTTTTAACTTCTTGGATGTTCTCGTCCACTATCCTCTTATAATATTGTAGAAGAACATTCACAAATAGCATAGATCCTGTTTGTAAAGCTTCCTTCCAATCTTTATTTAACTTGTCATCCGGTCTACCTACTAAAGGTTGGAGCCGTATTCTTAATCCCCTAGGGGCAATGTTTTTATTTGAATATGCTCTAAATAATTTTAAGTGCCATATATTTGACCTTAAGTTCTTAAGGCCTTTAGTAAGAGAAAGAAAAGATAGATCACAATCAGATGACATCTGTTGTTCTGTGTTATTTGGATTACTGCTTGGTGAGGCATTGATCCCAAAGACCCCAATGTCCTCCCGATCAGCACATAATCCTGATAATATGCTCTCAAGGTCCATGCTGTGAATGTATATCCAAACCTACTATAATATTTAAAAAATATATGTTAAATGGGGTAGTTTTAATTGACAAACCAAGAGAAACCTAAATGTATAATATGTTTTAGGCCAAGGTTGGTTTGGGGTCAACACAACCACACTCTCTAAGGGACTCAGACACTTTGCCACACTTTGGCAGGCTCACAAATACACTTCCTAACTACTTAGTTTACCACACTACAGTAATTCACAGGTATTACATGCACCACAGGGGTTATCCTGAAGTTCTATGGGCTAGGGCATGTGAACTTATCTGACATCAGTCAGTATGCCAATGGGAGTTATACTAGGTGTGACTGTGGTTAGGAACATCATACCCCACATGCAGACACAAGGTGTCAGTACTGAAATGCATGTGTGCATTGCTTCATGGGTGTGTAGTGGTTGGCTGTGCAAGATGGCTGTACAAGGCTGGGTGAGGGGTAATCCTTGGCATCAGGCCACCTGACAATGGCCTGCAGTGTGGTTCAGGGTTGTAGTGTCTACATTGTCCCACACAGAATGGTACTGTATTAACTGTCCTGTCATTCTGGTTGCCATTGTGTGTGTGGCCATTGCTTTACAATGCATGCCATGTCTGTGTTTGATGGTCCTTGACATGGACATTGCCTGGGATGTGCACGTCCCACATTAATGTACAGTGGCATGTTTAAGTGTACCTAGTTTGTCTGGCACATGTTGTGTACACAGACTGCTGTCATCAGATGTGCCACTCCTGGCCTGGTGTGGCAGGACCTGCCAATAGACAGCAGGTTGACCCTGCACCTGCATTGATAGCATGATACAGGTATTCCCTGGTGTCAGTGGCATCTGTCCATACAGGGCATGGGTGTAAGGCATTGTATGTCCTTTGTGGATCACATTTGATGGCACCACATATGCTGCAGGTGTCCAGTGGGGAACATAGCAAAGGCTCATTGTCCGCAATTATGTGCCTATTGTACTGGTGGACAGGGTGCCATGCCCTCTGCAGCCCACTGCATTCACACCATGCCTACTGTCTGTCAACAATGTGCAGGGTAATGGCAACATAGGGAGATTTTCTAGGCAAGTGTGTTTGTGTATGACACATGGGTTCAGACCGTATTCTGGGTAATAGTAGGGTTGCTTACTTTGTTCACCAGGCCGTTTGCCAGATGTAGGGGTATGGCTTGCCAACACAGTCTCTTGGCTGATTGAAATCTGTAGTCCTCGTGAGGTGGACATTGTAACATATAATATGGCCACCATATAGGAAAACTACTCCTCAACATGTCCAGTGGTTAGACACTCACAGCCACCTCCACAGAGACTCTGACTGTCAAACACACACACACACACACACACACACACACACACACACACACACACACACACACACACACACGCACACACGCACACACGCACACACACACCTGCCACATCTTGGAATCAAACTTTTAACTGATTTATCACACTACAGCATTACGCAGTTATAGCAAACGCTATGGAGATTACTGGGCTACCCCATCCCCAAAGGTGTATTTCACAAGGAATGACATCAGCAGTGTTACCAATGTAGGGTAATTTAAATTTCCTGCAAGTGAATAGCCCAAAATGCATTGCTCACAAAACAGACAGTGAGATACACACAACTGACATGTGTGGGTATAGAACCCATGACCAACATCTACATGTCAGTACTGCATTTAGATGTTATAGGATGCACCATGAGAATTACTAGAGAACTTATTCCCCAGAGGTGTATTTGACAAGAAATGACATCAGCAGGATCACACATGTAGGGCACTGTAAATGTCCTGCAAGTGAGTAGGCTATAATGCATTGCTCCCTACACAGACATTGAAACACACAGAAAACATACATAACTGTCATGGTTGTGGATGGAACTCTACCACAGTTCTAAATCACGTGCCAACAGTTCGCAGTTACCCGGCACACTGCAGAGATTACTGGGTTACAGTAGTCCCAGAGGTGCATTTCTAGGTGGGTGACATCAGCACCCTTGCCAAAGTTGGGTATGTGAATTGTAAGGAGTGTGCATATTCTAAAAAGTGTTGCTCCCTTTTCAGGCAGACAGACACACACACTTGGCAAATCTGAGATTAGAACACCTCCCAAACTAGTTTAGCACACTACAACATTACACAGTTAAAGGACGCGCTACAGAAATTACTGGGTTACAGCAGTCCCAGAGGTGTATTTTGAGGTGGGTGACATCAGCACCCTTGCCAAAGTTGAGTATGTGAATTGTAAGGAATGCGCATAGTTCCCTTCTCAGGCTGACAGACACACAGTGGGCAAGTCTGGGATTAGAACACCTACCAAACTAGTTTATCACACTACAGTATTATGCAGTTACAGAACACGCTACAGAAATTACTGGGTTACAGTAGTCCCAGAGGTGTATTTCCAGGTGGGTGACATCAGCACCCTTGCCAAAGTTGAGTATGTAAATTGTAAGGAGTGTGCATACTCTAAAAAGCATTGTTCTCTTCTCAGGCAGACAGACCCACACACACACACACACACACACACACACACACACACACACACACACACACACACACACACACACACACACAGTTGGCAAGTCTGCAATTAGGACACTTACCAAACTAGTTTATCACACTGCAACATTACGCAGTTACCTGATGCGCTACAGAGATTACTGGGTTACAGCAGTCCCAGAGTTGTATTTCTAGGTGGGTGACATCAGCACTCTTGCCAAAGCTGAGTATGAGTATAGCCATATATATAAACATGTTTGAACACCCTTTGTGACACAGAAGGTTTCCAAAGGAATTGACGTGCACACAAAAAAGAGGTAACTCTTGTTTTATAACATTTAAATCTTAATCAGTTCACCAGAGAAGGGATGGTTGTTATGTATGTTGAGTTTGGGGTGGGGAATGATGGCTAAGGAAATATACCCCAGGGATTGTGGAGTTTGGGTGGGGGGATGATAGGTATGGACATACATCTTGAGGACCACATCTGTGTCACTGCTCGACAGTGGCACAGGAAAATAACATACCCAACAGTAGTCTTTCTTGACTATCTATTCTTTTCTATTCCTAACTGCATAATAATTTGTAGACTCCACTCACCACAGATGACTACCATGATGTGCAGCATGTTAAAAGACATAACACATGTGTATGTCTGGCTATGTAAAGGTAACTAGTAGAGTGGTATGCAGTTGGTGTATGTGCCACAGAACCCATACAATTACACTTACTCTGATTCTGCTTCTGTGCTGGGTGACATCACAGGACTGATTACTTGCAGTGGGAAGGGGGGAAGGGTGGTTTAGCAGATGACAAGGATAAAGGCCAGTGCAAAATGTGCTTTCTCTTTGGAAAGCAGTAAAACCCACTGTCATGACAGGATGCAGACACAAATACATACACAACCACACTCAACCATTTGCTGACACACACCCAGTTGTCAGTGGTGGGATCAGAACTCCTGCCTATCTACAGATCACTATTACCGTACTACTCAGTTACGAGATGCAACACAGAGATTACACATTTCAAGGCAGTCAGAATGCCCTTCTAAGATTGAGGACATCAACAGGAATACTGACAGTTAAGATGTACATAGCAGTAAACCTGTGTGTTTAAAGTAGGAGTCCATTACAACCTGTATGCACAAACAAGACACATCATCTGCAGGTAAGACATAGGTAGGCCTGAGAGCTATAGTTGTAGCACAACAAGCCCTGAACTGGAGTATGTCCATCTGTGGAATGGACAACTACTATCATTATACAGGGTTACAGTGGTCATGCTCATACACATAGAATCACAGGACTTGTTTGGATGCATTGACTCCAATTATACAAGGTCACAGAGAGCATGCTCATACACTTAGTAGCACAGGGCTTTTTGAGATGCACTATGACTACAACTACACAATATTATGCTGGGCATGCTCATACACTTAGAAACAAAGGGAGTGTTTGGAAGAATTGATTCAAATTACACAAGGTGGCAGTGGGTATGCTCATACACTTAGTAGCACAGGGCAGTTTGGAATGCACTCCAATTCTAACCACAGAAGTCCACAGTGTGCATGCTCATACACTTAGATGTACAGAACACATTGTAATGGACTCCTATTGTAAACACACAGGTTTACAGCTATGTACATCTTAACTGTCAGTATATATGCACATCATACAGGTTTACTACCAGATACCTGTATGTGGCCCGTAAATTATATATCTGCGTCTGTGCTGTGTGATACACATGCATACATGTACATGAAGTACTGCCATATATATGTGAAGTATACACAATCATGCATGTGAGGAAGTGACAGACAACAGGTTTACTGGGACACACAGGTGGATGCTAACTACAGCATGTGTCACACACATTGCTGCCCTGAAAGGCATGCATTGATATCAGGTTGTGGACAGTGGCATTATACTTGGAACAGTGGCATGTGCAAGCATAATATGTGAGCCCCATTGTCTAGTGGTACTGAGGTGCAGGTGTCAAGATGATCCCTCCCGGCTGTGTTAGTAGTTGTTATTATTAGCAGGACTGCTCCACTAAGCATATCTGACATTGGTCATCTACATAACATCTGCTGCTGTCCATCACCTTCGATGTAGCATATCATAACAAGCACAATACTGCCACTCGCAATGATGTCATGTTACGAGTAGCAACTGCTTGACCAAAACAATGAGCCAATGGCCTGTTGTAATTATAATGTTGTCTAGTGTCTGTCATTCTGGAATGTCATGACTGAAAGAATACATGCCTTTGTCGCAGAGCACAAGCATCCATGATTCAAGGGAGTGTGGATAAAACCTAGGTCGCATTTACCCATATAGTGGCATTCCAAGGCACAAGTCCTAAACACAGAAGTAACACCCTGACACCTACAAGTCAATTGCATTGGATGCTTATGCTAACCAGTGCTAGATGCATGGCTTTCATAATCCATTTGCTCAATGTAGACCCTACATTGGGGAATACTGACATCTGTGCAATGAGGAACACCTGGCTGAAGGCTCTGTAGTGCACAATAGCACTACTACCATATAACTCAGATCCAGACATATGGCCATAACACTGGTAAGGACCACTCCAGGTGGTGGTGTCCACATATTCATAAAGGCTACTCACAAGTAAAGACCAGTACTCCAACATAATTCATCACAGATGAGTCAGGTACAAACGACAGTGGCAAAAGCTGCATTCTAGGTTGTATCCTCATATACATCCACCACCATGTCCTCAGACTACCAACACACATCCATACATGTGGTATGGAATAGTAAGGTAGAACACCAAATAACCTTCGACTTGTGGACTGTACCTAGCCCTACATCAACTGTGCAAAGTACCCATGTACTGACACAGTTGCAGAATGTGTTATGCAATGCAATAATACCACTGTTTTTAACCAAGTCAGTTGTACACATACCAGGGTCCCTCGGATGTTGTCAGCATTAACACAGTTGACTGTTGCTGTACACCAGTAAACAACACCCTCATGGTTGGATATGACCTAGATGTACCTGCCCTGGATATGTATATACCACAATCATACAACATAAATGAGAATACCATTGCTGTTGTTGTCCTTTGTACATACAGGTGGCTACATTCATTACACACATGCATATGGAAGACAGGTCTATGGCTGCTGAATGATAACAGTACATATGGTTTGATATCTATGCTGACAGAGGTAATATTCAGTCTCTACTGATCACCCATGACACCTATCATATCATACAACAACCCATGTGGCATGTATGTCATTAGACATGTCCAACAAATGCAAT
Organism: Protopterus annectens; assembly: GCF_019279795.1. Lineage (NCBI taxonomy): Eukaryota > Metazoa > Chordata > Ceratodontiformes > Protopteridae > Protopterus > Protopterus annectens. Next base: position 1,201,224,407 of record NC_056731.1, on the reverse strand, counting down.
GCCTACAAACATACCCAAATTACAGGATCATAGGACCTACACACATAGCCTGTTTTGACAGACTCAGGGAAATACAGCTATGCTCTGTATGTTCCTGAGTAGTTACAGGTGATATGTCCATGACATGTACAGCCATGTGTGCCCACAGCTCCTACATATATCCCATGTCAACAATTGCAAGCCATGCATGCTGTGTGCTGTCTGGACATTAACTTTATTACCACAATAGCCAGAACGTGCTGGAGTGAGATGTTTACAAGCCACAGACCTCACACATGCTTGAATAAGTGTAATGTCTAGCTCAAACGGAGCACATTGCTGGCACTCTTCAAGTAACCATGAGGTGTGTGTGGCAAATATGATGTGTTCACTGTTGACCATTACAGTGCCCTGGCTTCGCAGTGGAACTGTCAACTAACAATCTGTGGCATCATGATATAGACTATTGCTGTGTGTGTGTCTTGCTGATGTGCTGTTGGCTACTCAGTGAAGGTGGTTGTGTGTCCTACCAGTACATGAATACATCCATTATAGTGTAATGCTCAGCTAGGTTTCACACATGGTGTGGGGAAGGTGTGGAATGTATCATCTTGACCTGCTAGCCCACTTACTGATGTAGACTGCATATGTGTACATGTATTGATGTGTGTTTAGATTCCATGCATGTGCAGTGTCTGATGTTTGAAGGTGACTGTTGTCTTAGTACATCATGCAGTTGCAATGCAGCCTCAACATTGCCAACTGTATATAGTGATATGCTCAAAGTACAGTAAGCTGTACTTTAGGTATGGATAGATGTTTGGATATAACCACTAAGTGGTGGGGCTACTTTACAGATGAATGATTACTGAGGACAGCTCACAGGTGTGTTACAACCATTCCTACAATAACCTGTGTAACTGCTAAGCTATGGTTTTGTGAATTGAAGGGGAAGACACACAACGTAGAATGCAGGAGGGGTGACACTGAAGGAAAAACCTCTTGACACCTGGAACAGTAACACCTCCCCTGTGCATATATTGTGCATATATCAGCACAGTTGGCAAAGAAAAGAGTCAGTATGCTTTGTAGCACGTGCAATAGTGCTGTCACTCTGTAAAACCTATCATGAAATAGGAAGGTGTTTGATTCACAGTACTGGCACGTGTGTGTGTGTGTGTGTGTGTGTGTGTGTGTGTGTGTGTGTGTGTGTGTGTGTGTGTGTGTGTGTGTGTGTCCATATATGTCACATATGGTGGGGAATACATCCCAAATGTTTTTCACTCTCCTGTACACTGTTGTAGATATCTCTAAAGAGTGAAGTGTAGAAAGCAAGACATACGCAGGTGTTTGAATCACATACATATCAAGTGTTTGTAGGTGTGTGACATAGGTGTACATCTTTGTGAATGCTATTGTATGTGTGGATGTGTGTGGGTGTGTGTGGTTGTGTGTGGGTGTGTGTGGGTGTGTGTGGGTGTGTATGTATGTATGGTTGTCCGGTCCCTGGAGTGAGGCTGTATATTACAATAGTGAAATGATAAGATCCCCTCCCCTCATCCACTCAATGCAATTTAGCATCCCTGTTGATGTCTTCAATCTTAGAAGGGCATTCTAACTGCCTGTAAACATGTACACCCTGGGGTGAGGCTTGTTGTTACATAGCCTACTGATTAACCCCCCTCCCCACATACACTCACCGCAATCTAGTATCCCTGTTGATGTCCTCGATCTTAGGCCATTCTGGTTACCTGTACATGTGTAATCTCTGTGGCGTGTCTTGTAATTGCGTAGTACTATAATGATGATTTGCACATAGGCAGGTGTTTTCATCCCAGCACTAGCAGCTGTGTGTGTGTGTCCGAGTGTGTGTTACTGTGTCTGTGAATCCATGAGTGTGTGGCTGTGTTACTGTGTCTGTAAATCCCTGAGTATGTGGATGTGTATGCATACTGTCATGAGAGTGGGTATTATTGCTTCCCAATGAGAAGCCACCTTTTCCACCAGCCTTTACCCTTGTCATCTGGTAAACTACTCTTTTACCTCCTCCCTGCTCCAGGTAACTATACCGGTAATGTCACCCACTATGGATGTGACGGCTCTGGCCACAGCAGCTTACTACACAACAATCATGCTCTTGGATCATTAGATCAGTAAACATGTTTGAAACTTGGGAGATTATAACTGTGATGTGGCGGCTACAAAGTGCATGCAGATATTGTCATACAGACTTGTGAGTCGTCTAAATTTACATATGGGACACTAACCACAAACACTGACATCCCCCGGCATATGCAATTACACCTGAAAGAGAAAGGCAGAACATCAAGATCAACATGCAGTTACTGTTGTTACACATTATACATACTGTCAAATGTACAAAATGCATTCTAAAACGTTAGTACATGGTATGTCTGCTGCCTGTCAACCCCACTCAACAATTGTAATATGAGCATGTCCCTGCACCAATGGTGTGGATGACTGGGATGCAGCACAGGCATCATCATATGCACAGGGTGATAATGTTTGCCAGAGGCCTAGTCTGCACCATTGGATGACATCATGTGTGTGGGTTAAGGCCTTTGATCTCATTGGGTGTGTGTGGATGTTATGTGTGTGTGTGTTGAGGTGCCCTACATTTGTTTCTGGTGTGTGCGTGTATGTATGCACACAGGTCTGGCATGTTGCTGGCCTACACAGGGGTATTATTGACAGCTGAAGACTGTACAGGGCAGGTTTCACAATTCACGGTGTCCGGGCACGGCCACGTGACCTGTGCCTGCCAGGGGTTGCACGGGCACTACCAGGCAAAGGTCCAGATTGGGTGCTGTCTGATGACACATGTCCACTGGAACCGTGTCCCTGTTGGGACCATCCAGGACCATGTGCACATGGCCTGCTGTGTCCTGGTGTGGACAGCACAACACCAGCTGCACTGCTGTTGCTACCTCCACTATGGGAGAGGGCATGTGAACAGGTGATGTAGCTGGCCTATGTCCATGTGCCCGACACCTCACTCCCACCAGATGTTCCAGCACAGACATTCCACACTCGAGGATTGACATGCCATGGTCAAGGATACCCACCATGTCACCCAATCATCATTGCAAAACATCTGCAAGATGATGGTGAACATTTGCAATTGCCTGGATGTTGTCAGTTAAAGAACAGACAGCAGCCCTCTGAAGCCTCAGACTTTCTCTGTTGTGCCATTCAGCATGTGGCATGTGTCTGTGCCTCCATTACAGCCTGAAACATGTGCCTGGTGACCCCAGCTGATGTGCTATGTATTGCAGGGGCATGTTTGCCAGAGGTCCTCCTATGAGCAGCACTGGACACATGCCTGTGTTGGACATCACCAGTCAGTTGGCTGGGATCATGGTGTTCAGGCACACCTTCCATAGTCTCCACACTTTCCTGTTCCATGCTACCTCCCACCAACTGTCCTTCCTCTATGGCCACTGGTGATGGGGTATGTGTAGTCATGAGAACTGTGTGCTGGGATGAGGGTGATGCAGGTGGAATAGCAACCAATGGCACTGATTCAGCCCCTGACAACCCTGCCTGTGCTTCAATCATACTTTCATCATCACTGCTTGAGTCTGTGGGGACACTAACATCAGGTGGACCGCAGGAGGACAACGCACCTACATCAACACCTGTGAGTGGCAGAGAAGAACTGTACATTGCAAGTTACATAGCACAGTATACACACACACACACACACACACACACACACACACACACACACACACACACACACACACACACACACACACACACACACACACACACACACACACACACACACACACACACAGACACACACACAGAGAGGCAGACACACAGACAGACAGACAGACACAGGCGCAGACAGACACAGACACAGACAGACACAGAGACAGTCAGACACAGACACAGACAGAGACACATGCTATGGCACCCAACGGCAAGCAACATGCATGTGATATGGCAGAAGGCATTCAGCTTAGACATTTATAGTGGTAGTTATCATACATCCCTGAGTTGCACACAACAGCCTGCATGTGTTATAGCAGAAGGCATGCACCTTACACAATTGTAGCAGTAGTTAGCATACATCCCAGTGTTACACCATTTCTGTTAGTAGGTTATGCCCCAAACCTGTAACACAATGCTAGCACTATGCACCATTGCACCGCACTGCCATGTTTTGTGCAACCTACCCCACATGTTAACAGACCATCGCTGACTTTGTACATCTGCCATGATGCTTTGTGTTGGCCACTGCCCCGATGTGTGAGGAGGACATGAGCAGAAGGGTATGTTGAGTGAATACTATGTTTGCCTGAGCCCTAGCTTGCATATCTCCCCCAAAGCAGTGCATGCCTGCTCAACATTATTCTGCTTACCCCTGAGCTGAATCTGCAGACAATGTGCATGTGGCTGTACACAAATTGTTTGACATGGCTGGCCCTACTTTGCAATGGTGCCACAGACCAGCACTGGTTAACAGTACACCAGCCTGATGAGTGGCATATGACCTTGCCAATCACATGTAGTATGACATGTCTTCTGCTGACATGTTGAATGACATGCATACATGTTTAACACAATGGTGTCATTTCAAATATACAGTGAGGTAATGGTGTCCCAATGCAGGGATATGTTATACTACCATGGACCTTCAGCTGATGCAATGTTGTCAGTCCACCCTACAGATATACAGTGACATATTGCACATTGAGCTGATCTGCATAGCCATTGCAAGGCATCATGTGGCTTCACTATTGCTATACAGTGTGAGTTACAGACACAGTTCATAACCATGACTGTGTTCAGATACAATACATATCTAATGTGGAATGTGACCCACATCACTGAGGTGTAATATACACTAAAGCCTAATGTGGAATGTGTGACACAGGTCACTGAAGGGTATACAGATGGCACCCCTGCACATCTGCAACCATATTGCAGATGCCTGGCAACTATGCCCAGACATGGCTAATTTAGCAGTACTCCATGTCCCACATTCCATCTGTGTACCTCACACACATGAGGAGCAAGCATGACAGTGATGTCTGACAACAGCAAGGTAATTGTACTGTATCTGTGGCCTGATGTGATTGTAGGTGTATGTTGTGCAACACATGTATGTATTTGGGTACTGTATATGTGAATGCTTTCATGCTGTGACACACTCATGGTGTTCAAGACACGTTATGTCGTGGTTTGATGTCATGCCTACACAAGCTGTGCACAGGTCTGTATGATGTTTAGTGCTTCACATCTGCAATATCACCATTACACAAAGACCATAGTTGTATTGTGTCGAGCCAATGTACAACAGGGTGTACACACATGTGCATCACTTCTACTATGTGTGTTGCTTCATGTCTCTTGCCTTCCTCCATGGCCATGTGTAAACATGATTTGTCCAATGTTTGTGATGGGCATCTGTTTTACATGTCAGTGTTGTCTCATATGACATACACCCATAGATGTCATATACTCCACTGAGGACAGGGTTATGCAGACAAAGGGTGGTATGTTTGGGATGTAAGATATCATGTTTTGCAGGATAGTTAAGCAGTGTTGCAGTCAGCCCACTAAATGTCATGGACATATCAGATAGCACATGACATTGTGTGACATTCATAGCAAGGGTATAATCCACAAGGGTGAATCCTGTGGGCTGGTCATACTCCAGCTCCAAAACATTTAGAGTGTGTGCACACATATGCTCTCTGTATAGTACTGTTTGTATTCCCCACATGTGTAATGCTGATCTGTAGTACATATCCCTACAGTGAGCCATACCTCCACTATTGTATCCACAGCTGTTCACACATCTGGCAATGACAGTTTGTAATGTTTAGCATAGGTGTTTTAGATAGTCTTCACTTATTTCACATGGATAACCACTGTGATGCATTGCAGGTCTGACCTGTATATATCAACAGGGCCACCATACATTATGTGTACATATGTTAAATGGCCACATGGCAGATAGCATGCAATTAATATGATCTGTGCATTATCGAGCTTGATAAATAATAACAATCACCTGCAACAGGCTGCTCTTGCTGTGAAATGCCAGAGGTACCTAAATAGGAGTGTCACAGCAGTAAGATCATTATCCACACCTGTGTGATAGCTACAGGGTGCAATGTGCATGCTAGCACATAAGCCAGTACAATAGACTATACTATAGAGTATGCACATCTGTGCATACATAGATTAGCCAACTATAGTATGTGGCATGTGTGCATACATGCCTTGCATATGATGTTACATTACATATTGTACAGTAATACATGTAACTATATGAAATATAGTTGTGTTATATGTACAGTAATGCCTTATCAGGCAACTCCAGGCTCAGTGGTTGTGAGACACCCACCTCCACAATACCAGCTAAAGCTTGTGGATGGAGTTCTGCAGGTGTCCCCAGGTTGGCCGGTAGCTCCTCGGTACGTGTGAGTGGGGGCTGGGTGAGTGCCCCCCCACTTGTTGCACCTTGTTCCCTGGCGATTGCATTTGCATGCTGTTTCGCCCATCTAATGATGTTGGTGCAGTGTCAGCGCACCTTCTGATAGTTGCGATTGTGGCCGCCAACATCATTTACCCTCCTGCGCAGTTCCTCTCACTGTGCATCCCACAGCTGTGCATCCTGTGGCACATGGCTGAAGAGTGTTACATGATTGTCGAGGAGGTATGGAATGAGGACCTCATCCTCCAAGTGGCTGTATGGTGGCAGCCTGGCACGCGGCATACCTGGAAGACATAATGATAGAGTCAGGTCACACTAACTCACAGAGAAGTACAGAAGTACAGCTGAATATACATGTGTATCACATTTATTAAGATTACAAATATGTCTTTGTAAATCTACATGACACTAACACCACTGACATGTTTAACTCACACACATTTGACACATACTGGTGATTTGATGTTATCACCATATATGTGTGTGTGTCAAGTGATGACATTGCTCATACTCCATGTGGATGTTATCTTGATGTGAGCATGTCTGTTTGCCTGTATTGGTGTATTTACCTATCAGCACATGTGTGGATGTGTTCACATTAATGCAATAGACCTTAATGCTGTGTACCTGTCATATAGTCGTACACAGCTTTATGGGACATGACCTGTGACCCTGCAGACTTGCTCACGGAAAGTTTTACATGTATGTGTTTTGCCATATACATCTACATGGCACTGTACAGCAGTTTAGCATTCTGCCATGTAATACCTGTGTTTCACATGTGAAACACAAGGGACAATGGCTAGCTTGATGTTATTTGCAGAGTTGGATGTCAACTATAGCATGTATGGTCATAGTGAACTAGTAGGCTAAATGCCCTAGGCCATTTATGAGCCTAGGCTAAAAGGTTACCTAGCTGTAGCCAACAAACGGTTAAGTTTCAGTGGCCAGTTCAAGCAGTACCACAGAACTGATCCACAGGGTTACTGATATATTTGCCATGCGGTCATCACACCATGTCTCAAAGAGAGGCAATGTGCAGCTTTGCTGGGCAGGGATGCATATTATGGCAGGAGTATGTAAAGTGTATGGTACAGGGATCTGTCAGGCATGTTGTGATCCTTGTACTAGAAAGGTGGATGTCCCTGATGTATGTGTTTATTTGAAATCAGGATGTGTAAGTGTAGCATGTCCAACATCTCTGTGTTGGCCATGGCTTTATTCAGGGTAGGCATCATGCTACATAGTGGAGCTAGGGATTGGGAAGGCAGGTGTAGGCCATCTGAACATAGCCGATAACCCTTAAAGAACATATGTGATCTATTATGGGTCACTTGAGTGTTGAATATGGCTGAACAATGATCTCTATATTCATGAATGGCACCCTGTTATGACTACAGGTGCCACTTATGACTACCTGACAGGTGTGGTGAAGTAACTATCAAAGGAAAGACTACTGTCCAGCTGCATCCCATACACACACAGTTTCTATTATGTTGACCGCTGCCTAGGTGGTAATTCATGGGTACAGGGTTTTTAACATAGGGGATAACAATGCAATACTTAGCTGTCAGATTGTGGCCATACGTCACACACCACACATCTGACCCACAAAGGCCCTTCTGTATGTTTTCCGGAGCACTCATTGAGTCAGCTATTGCTCCTAGTTCATAGTCATTTGCAAACTTCAATAGGTAGATGCCTTCTTTGACACTCTGTGTGGTATAGATAACAATGAGGGTGAGTACCAGGAATTAGCCCTGTATTACTGTAGCTGGCGCTGGTTTGATGTGCGTGTATTAGTCATACACCTTCTGTAGTGTTGGTTCTGCCAGCAGTCCAGTTGCCAACTACTCCTGTGACATAGGAATATACACCTAGTTTACTGAGAGTAGCTGGGACACAGTATGGGTGATGGTGTCCTAAGACCTGACAAGGTCAAGATATGCTGTGTGAATCAACCTTACTGTCATCTACATCTGTACTGACTACATCAAATAAGTTGATCAAGGTTCATGGCCTTATAGACCAGACTCAGCAGAGTAGTAGTGCACTATTTCCCATTATCAGTGGTGTCTCCCCCTTTGTGGGGTGTGATAACTGTTGATGTGCAACATTCAGTGTGTGCACAGCCTGACATGAAGCTTTGATTGAACATGATGTGTATGTGGAGAGCAAATTGTTCTGACATTTGTGTTGGACACACCCTGGTATGTAGGCAGGTCCAATGCAAGCTGTATGTATGGCTTTAGAGAGTGCAGCTTGTACCTACATAGTTGTTATTACAGCGACACTGTAGTGTACATGGATATATAAATATGTGTACCTGTTGGGGGGGAGGTAAATGTGGGTTTAGGTTATCCAAAACCCTATCTTGATGAACAGGTGCTATTTCTGTAGGTGCATTACTTCTCATGCCATAGTGCTGTGAAGTATGGCAGGTCTTTTTGTTGCCATTACGATTCATGACACAGCTATAGAATGCTTTGTGGTTGGCCACATAATATGTGGTTGATTAGTTTCACAGTAGCTTTGTGTGGCTTTATATGGTGTATCTACATCTTACTGAGGCTGACCAAGGATCACCTCCACTCATGTGTGTTCACTCTTGCAACAGTGTCTACCTTATGTGGTACCATTTAAGGCAGGATACCACCAGTTTGCCTTCCTGTTTGTGTTTGGTTGTATCTTGGTTCTGTTTCAATGGCACAATCACTGCACTTATGTGAGTGCTTAAAGTTCATTTGTGTAGGATTCAGCACTTGCACATGCATTGTCCATCTGCATGGGTGCTATGACAGTCACCACTTCGCTCTTAAGAAGCATAACATTGGCTTTGAAGACTGACTGTGTGCAGCATACTGTTAGCCCTGTTTGTGTGACTATGATGATCCAGGTCATTGGGGTTGATGAAATCCAACATGCATTGAGCATAGGTGTTGGTACATGAGTCTTCCCAGTTCATAATGGGATAGGTGAGAGTAGCCATTATTATGGTATTCTGTCTCAAACCTAATATTCCCCATTACAGCACAATATAACAGTTGGGAATTCTGAGGCATGGTGGGTTATCTGTCGCAAGGTTCAATTTGGATTCCACTTTGGCACAAAGGTAGTTGCTCAGCATACTGCATCTGAAGTTATGCAAGTGGAACTAGCGTGGGGGTGTACATATCTTTCAGGAATATGGACACACCTGTGGCCCATGTGTTCCAATAAATTATAATGGCCAAGAGGTGAGGTATGTTTTATAACACATACATATAATACAGGGGTGATCTCAGGGGCATTGAGCCATATATCAGTCACTGCACAGATATGTTCTCCATGTTAAGGATTGATGTAAGTGAGTCCATATTGAGTTTCTGATATGTATCATCGAGTAGCGAGCCCCAATGTTTATTACTTGGCTGTCCCTGTTACAGCAGTGGACTTTCACTGGAACTTTGCATGATGAAGGCACTGTAGGGGAAGCATGAGCCCTAGCCATTATCCAGATTCCCAGGGGTGACAGATGCAGGCCCTGTCTGGCAAAGCATCATGGTCTGTCAACCATGTTATCCCAGGCAGAGAAATACTGGATACCCTTTGAATTACACCAGTACATTAGACAATTGTGAAATACAGTCCTTTTGTCCCTGTACTGCAGTATCATTCTGGCCAATGGCAGAATGCTACCCAGGCCTTGGGACATACCTGCATGGGCTACAAGACTTGACAGTTCCTACATGTTTCCATGCAGTCCAGGCTACTGCATCACAGGTCCTGCACAATAATATGGAATATGCCAGAGCCATGTGTATAGTTCAAAAGGTGGTCTGAGTGTATGGATATGTGACTAATCATGGCAGACAGGCAGCTGACAGTATGTTTGCTCTCATACAGCTTGGTGTGTAACATAGTGTTAGAGTTTGCATTCACAAATGAGTACTGTTGGGCATGTTTCTGGCCACGTGTTCTGAGGTGTGGCACAATTATGCAAAATATGTCATACAGTTTTTGTATTTTGTTGTCTGTCTATTCCAGCTTGGGAGGCCTCTTGCTTGGCCAGATACTTAGAAGCCTCTGTGAATGTGTGTGGTTTCCAGTGGTATGTGTGGGTGTCCTTACTGTGTTCTGGTAAGGGTATGTGTTGGTTGTGGTGATAAGATGCATGCATTAACCTACACCTCATGACTGTCCAGTCCAGTCATGGCTGTAGACTGGACTGCCTTCCAGCTTATCCCTGTAGCTGCATCCCAGACAATGTGTGGGGTGTGGTGTTAGGTGGGTTTGGCAATGTACATGGCATAGAGATTACATTCCCCCAGGATGGCCACATACTCAAAGCTGACATTAGTAAACACCAGTAGCTGACTAGTGGACATGCTTGTATGAGCATTCAATACTACAAGTACCAAGTACTGTATTTAGTTTACTTATTGCTTATGAAGATGTTTTAGACAGTGATGCTCACATGTAAATATTTGTGTTATGGACGTGACAACACTGACTATTACAGAAACATAGTAGCTACCTTTAGCAGCAATCCTCCTCTGAGGAGCACATCACATCCTGATAGTTGATTACAGATGACGCAAGTGTCAACAGGTCTGTATCCTTTTCTAGGTATATACTCACATGTCCACCAGAATCATGAGCTCTGTTGGGCACAGACACCCACGCCCCAAACAGAGTCAAGTATTAATAAACTCTGCTGCCACTATCAACATGATCAGGATATAATCAGATAGTGTAAGCCATCACCTATGAAGCAGCTGTTACACATGGGCAGCGGTCTCTTACATTGTACACTCCTACTGCAGATGTCACACTGGAGTTACAGATGATATGCAACCTGTTTCATTACCAGTACAGTGCACAACCTTACATACAGTATTTGCAAGCGTCTGTTAGGTTGGCAATGAGAGGTTAGGCTACACAAACCTGAAAGTTCAACTAGTGTGTCTGTACTCTCAATATCGACTCTATGTAGGTGTGCACATAGCCATTTGGGCCAGCCCTATAACAAGGGTCACTACACATTTGCATAACATGTACACATGCAGAGCTGTTATTGCTTGCAAATGATACTAGTGAGGGGGATATTACATGTATTATGTGCATGGATAGTTTCCTAGTTCTTCCAATTTTCTTTGCTATCATGCTCCTAAACTGTCAGATGAATACAAGTCATATGTATCCTGTTATTGAGTATTGTAATTACCAATAGACATAACTAATGTTTGCATAACATAACAGAAATGCTATGTAAAATGGAATACTGATCTGTCTAAAATACTGTACATTACACAGTTATTGGTACAATATCCCACAATACAAATCATATTTGCACAGTAAGCCCACCTTTGACATGTTCATCTCACTAATACACCCATACATATGTCTACTGTTACAATATATCAACATATACTATCCCCTGTTAAAGCACATACTTGCTGGACCAACCCTGACACTGACAGTGACTGGAAAAGAATTGGTGAATTCCAAGTCCATATATATCACCCCGTGTGGTGTATGAGGAGTTTGCCTTGTTACCTACAGCAGTACACACACAGAATATTACAAGCATTACTACTGCTCAACAATACATCACTACAAGATAGCTATTTCCACTATATGCATTGATTACACTGTAATTATTACAGAACAGGTACTACATACACAGACATACTAAATGTTATACATACCTTATTAGTAATTTGAGGTGATATTGACTGGTATATTAATTGTTTTCGGTTTGTGTTTCAATCTTCTGTTGGGTATTTTGTACTATTCTGCAGGTTGATGCAGATGGTTTGAATGTGCGACAAGACATCTTTTTATAGTTAGAGATCAGTAACATGTGCTATCCTAATCACCAATTGGTGTTCCACAGTAGTTAACTACATGCACATCGGCTGTGCAGCTACTCCCTTAGCCAATACCATGGCAACGATGGAGTATAATTGAGTACTCCACTTGGGCATTGTCCCTTTGCCTTACTTGTGAGGAAGACAGCCTGGAAGTTTTGTTTGAAATCTATTGCAACAGCTGTATGTAGGCAAACACAAATATATTGTGTGTAATGCCTAGAAGATTTGGTCTACATGTGAGTACTGCTGTTATATTTCTGAACATTGCTACCTGTGCAGGGTTTGTCTGTACCTAATACATCTGCATATGTTTCAGTCTGGACAGGATGTTTGACCGGCTCAAGGCTGTATG